>NC_071274.1:20134004-20201504 GCF_023375685.1 Ictalurus furcatus
CAGGGTTCATTAAATGGGGCCATATAGAAAATATTTTGTACTGTATATTGGTATGTCCTCAACACTGGGGGGATACGACCCCCGCATCGAATGCGTGGTTACGCGCATGATATGATGGTGCAATTTTTAATGAAATAAAAACTGTAATTATTGGCAAACGTCTGTGGTATGAAACAGTTCAGGATGCGCTGTTATGGGAAAGTAATCACACCATCCTGCCGTACATCCCAGAGGGTTTTGCTTCTTATTTATCATTTATGAATCCATGAAGTACCAAATGAAATGATGCTAGTGCCATGGTTCTGAGTTTTAATGGTCCTAATAAACTAGAGTAAATTTTCATAAGTATGATAAGTTTTTCTTCAGTTTCAGTGTTAGCATAGTTACTGTAGTTTGCCTTTATAGGGCACTGTGTAGGGCTCCAGACACAAGGCCACATGTAGTAAATGTGTGTGTGTGTGTGTGTGTGTGTGTGTGTTTGTATGTGTGTTTGTGTGGGGAAGCGTATTGATTATTAAATAAGTAGTACAAATTAACAGTGGCAACTGAATCGACCTGGTTTTCTAAAAGCATTGCAACAGGCAAAGCAGACGTTCGAGTAAAAAGCGACCTCAACACTCTGTTCACTTAAACAAGCTAACATCGAGCGTTTACTCCCTGCTCACGCCATCCCGGTGGAATTTGTTCTTTGTTAGTCGCGTTGCGGTACACTGTTCCTATTAGACCATTTTTGTGCTAAATGCATGTCACATCGCAAATTTCAGTAGAAACACGAAACCGAATCATTTCCCCATAAAATGTTTCAAACCAAAAACCATTCGCCTTCACCGTCCACATTAAGCGCTAACATTTTGTTCATTTACCTCAGAAGAAGAAGAAAATCAAACATAATATACATACATTTAGTCATGTGTGTGTACAGTATACAAATCATAATAATAATAATAATAATAATAATAATAATAATAATAATAAAAATCCAACTAAACTAAACTATACATTTATTTACAGGTGCTAATTTGGGGCTTGTGAATATAAGTAGAGAAATAAGAAAAAAAAATGACATACAATGAATCTAGGAAACCACAAATGACCACAAAAGGTATCACAAATCAAGCCCCCGGGTTATTACAACATTATGACTTGTAGTTGTTTTTAAATGCATAAGATTGTTTGAAATGAATATACAGCAGAGAGGACAGGAGAGGTTGTTGAGTCTAGTGGAGAACACTAACAGCATAATGAAAGAAGAAGAAGAAAAGGAAAAAAAAAGGACAGGACTGTATTAGAGGTATTTCACATAATAGAGTATCAGAAGTTGAAGTTCACTGCGTCACATTGTAGATATTGCAGACAATGCACAGTGGTATGGTTAAAATCTACACTTATTTACAGCTATAATATAACGTAGTCATTACTGCTAACAATTTATCTGTGTAACTGGACAAGCAGACACTTGCACTTTCCTGTGGTGTGAATGACTTTCCGAATGTGTGACTGACTCATGTGGTGCAACTGTCCTGTGGTGCCACTGACTGTCCTGCTGTGAGACTGAGTGTCATGGTGTGTAACTGTCTGTTCTGCTGTGTGACTCACTATAGCTCCCCCTAGTAATTTCATGAGGATTCTCTGAGGATTGGTAATTTATTGTAAGGTTCATCATCAAGCGACTTCAATGTCAGGTACACTCAATGTCCTGCTGTATGACTGACTGCCTTGTGGTGCGACTGACTCATGCGGTGCAACTGTCATGGAGTGGACTGACTGTCATGTGGTGTTGCTGACTGTTCTGCTGTGGGACTGACTGTCCTGTGGTGCGACTGTCTGTCCTGCTGTATGACTGTCTGTCCTGCTGTGTGACTGACTGTCCTGTGGTGCGACTGTCTGTCCTGCTGTGTGCTGTCTGTCCTGCTGTGGGACTGTCTGTCCTGCTGTGTGACTCACTGTCATGTGGTGCGACTGTATGTCCTGCTGTGTGACTGACTGTCATGTGGTGCGACTGTCTGTCCTACTGTGTGATCGACAGTCCTGCTGTGTGACTGACTGTCCTGTGGTGTGAATTACTGTCTGACCAAGTGTCCTATGGTGTGAATGACTGCCATGCACTGCAACTGACTGTCCTGTGGTGTGACCGAATGTCCTATGGTGTGACTGACGTACTGCCATGTGGTGCGACTGACTGTCCTGCATTGTGACCGACTGTAATACTTTGCTATTGACTGTCATGCCATGTGACTGCCTGCTCAGTTCCAAAGCCAGAAGTGGAATCAACGTGTATGGGGTTCATTCGAAAATACTGCCACTTTTTCTGAGCGTGTTTCGTAAAAGCTCAGGCTTGATCTCAGTGGTGTCCATTTACAGTAAAATACACATACACAGTGTTGTATTTTTCAAATCACAAACCCTATTTACAACCAGTGATGGTGTAGCCAATCCACTTGTGGCATAAGCTGGGTTATGAATTATAAGCGGACACATTTTTTTCTTCTTCTTTTTACAAAAAAACCGGATACTGTCACGCTCAAAAGTCTAGAGCCATTAAACAGGATTATATTTGAGTGTTTGTTGAGAATGTTTATTATCATCGCGCATGATTAAATCTGAAGTGTCTTATTTTTTCCATCAGAAAAGGATCAAGGAGGTTAAACCCTTATATAAGATCACACATGTGCCCTGCCTTGGGAAATGTAGCAGCTTGTATTATAAGCATGTGTGAGATGTTTATCAAGGTTTGCAAACGTTCAGGACATCGAATGATTCTAATCTTAATAAGTCAAAGTGACTGACTTTGTAAACGTAAAAATAGGGCTGGGAAATACTAGCAATATCTAGCATCATAGTACCTTTTTTTTTGGAAAGTATTTTGGTGGACCTTTCTTTGCAAAGTTTTTTTTCTGTATTCTGGAAAAAAAGGAATCATGACATGATATTTTCACTTTCTACCACAACACTGTTGAATTCTTGAATCTGGTTGGTCAGAAGGAACATTAGATCAGGTTGATATGAAGAAGCCTTCGATAAAGTGATGACTATTTATCATTTTGGGAAGGAGTCTCCAGTTTCAGTGCTTTGTAACAGTCAATAGGTTTTCCACCATGAGAGAGTCTAAGGACAGAGAACGTTGCATTTTGACTGTTTCTTGGTAACATTACATGCTACATTTTTTTTGTTCTTATTAACTACAAGAGGGGGGGGGGGGGGGGGGAGTCTGGTGACAGAATGACTGTTTATAGAGCTTCTATAATGTAAACGATTAACTTGCCTCTAAATGTTCTATAAATGGTTAGTGTTGGCAGATTATAACCGTTATAAGAGCTTTGTTATAAGAGGAATAAAAATGTTCCTCGCATAACATTGACTATATTACTCGTCGTGTTTTATCCCGACGAACGATATCATTCGTTCCATTTGAAAACGTCCTGCCTTCAAGATTAGGACAAGTCCAGTCTCTTTGACGTACTATTCGTAGCTGGCATGCAGTCTGAAAAAATATAAGTAACATATAAATACTATTTATTATTAAGGCAACAAATATTAATTAGGCAAAATGGTTTGGTACGTTCGTCTGATGAATGTATATAAATAACTTTATTTAAAATGCATTAAGTCTCTCTACTTGAGTTCCTTGTGTAATGTGGTGCAATAAAGCATCTGGCAAATTTAGGGGGGGAGGTGGGGGGTGGGGTTTGGTGGGGGGGGGATGAAGGCTGTTTTGTGGATGAGGTTGCTGAGCAGTCAGGAAGCGGCGAATAAATAAAGTTTATATGATGAAAGAGATCAAGCAAAGGCATTAAGAGAGCAGAAACGACCTGAGTCAGCTTCCGCTTCTAACCGAAAAGGCAAGCGAATACGCTGACACGTATGAAAAGGAAAGAAGGAAGAAGGAAAGTAAGAAATAGAGAAGTGGTGGATGGACAGTTAATAGAGGAAGGCACTCTATGTTTTCTTTCCATAGAAAATAACAGAATGAATGTGACGGCAGCTTTTTTTTTTGTATGTATGTATTTCCCAGCCAGTCCAGGCATCGAGACTGACAGATGACAGTCTAAGACAGGAAGTTACCCAGCGGCTGACCCCCAGCCACCTCACACACCGACACTCTCCACGATCGAGCCACAGATCTGCCTCGAAGAACTTCCATGGAGTCACAGCGAGCATTCAAAAGCCTTTCCGGATGAACAAAGCAGAAGAAGAAGCAAAAAAAAACCAAAAAAACGTGTAAGCACAAGTTTATCCAGCGGAGGGTGCTGTGGAGCTTCAGAACACACAATGCACACACACATTGTCAGGAGGACATGAGTAGAGGCAGAGGCACTCTGTCCAGCGCCCACGCTAGTCCTTTTCCGTCTCTGTAAAGAGAAATACCAAATATGGTAATACAATATCAATATATACCACAGTGCTTCATTCTGATTGGTCAGAACATGTTGATCAATTTTTTTTTTTTTTAATAACTGCAAGAAGTTGTCAAAACATTACTGCGCTCGTTCTAATAAAATATAAAACGTAAAGTTACAGTTTTACCTGTCTCCGACAGTCATAAAGCACTCACACTGGAGAGTCCTAATAAAAATGCATAATAAATCTCTCCTCATAGAAAATTGCACCACAGCAAGGATACTATACAAACAATAACGTATACGATGGAGGGAATTAAACGTGTGATTTGGATTATGGACGTGATTACTTTCGGAGCTGCTGACCAGTCAGATTCAAGGATTCAATAGCAATGTGGTACAAAGAGGAATAAAATCAATGAATTCTGTAATGATTAGAGTAGACTGGGTAAAGAATCCACATCTAGGGGACAATTGCTGCCGTTCGCGTACCTCTAAGGCCATTTTGTATTCATTTCAGCCTTTAAAGTAGTTCTTTTAAGTTACATTAAGAGGAAATGAAAGAAAATAACACCACACATGATCACTGTACGTGATTTTGGCCTCTGTCTGTTGGCTGTGCATGGCCTCGTGTTTTACTCCTAGACTTTCCAGGTTGATGAACGACGCCGATGTTAAAAACGTCTACTGAGAATAAAAACAAAATAACAACGACTACAGGACATCTAGAAGAAAGAGCTTCGAATACAAACAGATACTCTGATCTGTCTAACAGTAGTCTGTTGCGTGTAGAAGACGCTGTGTGGTGGTTTACCTCTGAGAGCTTTGTCCTCACCATCATCACTTCCTGGTAATGCCACATCCTCTGACACCTCGCCTGTTTTAACAGATAAATGGTCAAACACATATGTGCACTGGCTGAACCTGACTACAAAAATGTAGAAGTAAGAGATAAAACCAGACTAGTGCCTTTGTATCAGTGCACCAATTGCTTTCTACACTAATCTTACACAAACCACACATTTCCTGGACCTGGACCCTTCCTTGCACCATAGTCACATAATATCCACAAAATAACAGTGTGAATGCAGCCAAGATTCAAACTATGCAACACATTTCAAATGTCTTCAGATGGAACTTCAGTATGTAAACAAACCAAAGAAAAACCCTCCCAATATAATTACATCATAGCGCATCATGTGGTGTCTTTAATGAAATAACCAGCAGGCAAAATCATCATTTTTTGATGTGACAGCCACTGTTTAGCTCAAAACAACTGAACACAAACACCACAAGAGTCTCTTGGTTAAACGGAACGAGCTGATTTGCATCACAAGCACCATACTGTACAACACGCTAGACGTGAATGCGTGCGGTTACCATCTTGTCAGATACCATCTTGTCAGTGGTGGAAAGTGTACAACAGACAGTGTTGTAACAATTCACTCGAGTAAAAGTGAACTGTTTTACTTTTAAATGACTCAGCGCAGAGTAAACGAAGAGTCGTGAGGTAAAAAAAAACTACTCGAGTAATTACGCCACGATTTATTTATTTATTTATTTATTTATTTTTACATCTCTACAACCAACACATCAAACATGAAAAAGATTTATGTCGATGGAATGAATTTTTGGACAATTAAATGAGCTATGCTGCAGTGAACACCACCTCCGTGAAGAAAGGTAACGTTAGCTGGCTAGCTAGCTAACTTAGCCAGATGTTGTTGGGGTTTACTTTGCTAGGTTAATTCATACTAGCAAAGATGCTCCTTACATATGATCCTGAACGTTACCTATAGCAGCATGTCAGATATTCGGAATTTAACACATTACTCAGTCACTACCGAACATCAAAGTGACGTCTTAAGGTTAGAGCTTTCGTACTGTGAAATATCGAATTAGAAGAACCGCGTAGCTAGTCTAGCTCAGTCAGCTAGCTAATGGCTTGCCCTGTGCATGTTTCTTCGGGTTGGATGTTAAGCTCTGAAATGGTGATATCTCCACTGGATTTGGCTCACATAATTTGCCGATCGTTATCATTCTGATGCATTTAAAACTGAAGATACCTGATAAATTAGGGCTCAAGCGTCTCTACCGGCTCAGGCATTGCTGCTGCTGAATCAGCATTTGGCACGTGAAGTTGAGATTATCAGCAGAAACGGCTTTGTTTCGACCGGGTCATGAAATTGTATTATCTAACATTCGGACATACTCTCTTTTAAATGGCTTCCGAGGTTAAATTAATTATATATCTTTTTTCACTCTGTAACAGAAAACTCAATAGTAAAAGTCCTTTGATTTAATTATACTCTAGTACTATAACAAGAGTAGTTTATTACTTTCCACGCCTGGGTACAATGCGTGAAACCAGGTGTAGAGGGGAACCTGGATATTTGATATATTTAGATCTTTGAAAGACTTTTTGGTAATTACTCAGCATTAAATACTGTTTACATACCGTTGTGTAGTTGCTTGCTGCCCTGCATTCTTGGTGTGTTTTCTGCATTTTCAGTCTCGCTTGGACCGCTCGTCGTCCCTCCAGGCTCTGGCTCCTGTCCTGATCCCTCACTCTTTGGTACTGACTGGTCCGGCCCCGCCTCTTCCTGGCCTGCCTCCAGCTGAGCCATCTCCTCAGCCTCGCGTTTGGCTTTCTCCTCTGTTTCTGTTTCAGGAAATGGAGACACATAGTTGATTAGTTCTCCATTACAGAGTTCAATTATTTTGAAGCACCTTAATAAACCTTATCCCTATCGAAACTATTAGCGCCAGAACACAATATTAATGTGAAGAGACAAAGCGGAAATCAGATGGAGGAAAGTCACTTTTACTATCGTTTCACCTTTAGTTAAAACATAAACGGACATTTTTACCCAAACATTAAGAGTTATAACTCTTATTCAGAATTACAGAATGACATCGTTTGATATCCCCAACACCATACCCAAGCTAAAACTACAGAACAGCTGAAACTGTGATCATATTCTTATTTCGATCAAATTTCATTGAGCACCAGCATGGACTTTAAGTGAAATACAAGACTTTTGGTACACTTGAGGCGCTGAGCACTAATTTGCGTGTGCAATTTGATAAATCCACAGCGAGTGGGCGTTCTGTGGGTGATTTACAAAGAATAATTGTGTGAAATATGTCGCATGCGATGTAGGGAGAGGAAACAATGTGTAAATGAGATCATTGTACGTGTTAATTGTTCTTAATAATTGCCATTAGTTCAGCTCTCAACGAGGCGAGACGAGCAGAAGAATAAAAAAAACCCGAAACTCGAGTATCCGAGGTTAGCATACATGCTAAAACATGTTCAAAACACAATACGTCTCAAGTGTAGACATGAGTGTGTGTCTGGTAATAACGTAAATCCGAATGAAAACCGTTTCGAAAGCTCTGTTTGAATGCTGTTAGTGTCAGAGCTGTGAAGATGTGATCCCATGTGAAACCAACTTTAAAGATGAAATGAGTAATGTGTCTGAGATACTTTCTGACTTTACTAAGGCCTATTTTCAATTAACTTTCTCATTAGTAAGGCTTGGTTTTATTTTGTTTTCGATTGGCAGAAATGGGCTTCCACAAATTTATTACCTGCCATTCAGTCGTATTAATTTGCGCCCCCATTTTCAGTTCCCAAAGTGACTTTCAAGCTGCAGCAAGTCACACTGTGTGTTAATCCACTCGCAGTGACACCACTAAGTTAATCAATTCGCATTGACACCACTAAGTTAATCAATTCGCATTGACACCACGAAGTAAATCAGTTCGCATTGACACCACTAAGTTAATCAATTCGCATTGACACCACTCTGTATTTAGCAGCTTTAGAGGCAAACGACTCAAGCTGCATATTCAGCAAGGCATTTAGAGTCATCATGTGTAGATTAGTAGATTCAAGGTGTAATAAAATGAATTTTTCACATCCATTCTCAAATTATACTCATTAAATGTGTACACGCTGCTCGGCCATAACATTAAAACCACCTGCCTAATATAGTGTAGGTCCCCGTTGTGCCACCAAAACAGCTCTAATCCGTCGAGGCATGGACTCCACATTGTGAAGACCTCTGAAGGCGTGCTGTGGTATCTGACACCAAGATGTTAGCAGCAGATCCTTTAAGTTGCGAGGTGGGGCCTACATGGATCGGACTTGTTTGTTCGGAACATCCCACAAACGCTCGATCGGATTGAGATCTGGGGAATTTGGAGGCCGAGTCAACACCTTGAACTCTTTGTCATGTTCCTTAAACCGTTCCTGAACAGTTTTTGGAGTGTCTCAGGGAGCATTATCGTGCCAAAGGAGGCCAGTGATATTAGGGAATACCGTTGCCATGAATGGGTGTACTTGGTCTGCAGCAAAGTTTAGGCAGGTGATAGGTGTCAAAGTAACATCCACATGAATGCCAGAACCCAAGGTTTCGCAGCAGAACATTGCCCAGAGCCCATGCGTCCGCCGGCTTGCATTCTTCCCACAATGCATCCTGGTTTCTGCTTCCAAACACATCAACGTCGAGAACTGACTGAGAATTTGCTGCCCAATATATCCCACTCCTTCACAGGTGCCATTGTAACAAGATAATCAACGTTATTCACGTCACCATACAACTTTCTCCCACCTTTCACGTTTGGGGCTAACCAGAAATCCTAGAACTTTACTTCAAGAGAAATATATTTCAGTTCTGGAAATTCAATAGCTTTCAGAACTACATATCGTAGTGAAAGGGTTTCTCCAGCCACCACATGTTCATTTCTGATACCTTCTGTACATTTTGATTGAGATCATTTGTGGCTTCCCCCCAAGAGTCGAACTTTCACTCTCAACCACTACATGACACGGTAGTTGTGTCAGTCTCTCACCACTGAGTCTAGCTCACCTTTGGCAGCACGAGCCTTCCATCTCTCACGGTTCTGAAAGACTTGCTCATTCCAATTGGCCTTAAAGTTCTTCAAGTCCACAGCCAGCAGCGAGCAGTTGTGGGAAGCACTGCTCTCTGAGGCCGGGCTGTTCACGTTCGCCTGCTTTGTTTCTGCCGTGGAAATGCTGCTGAGACTGGAGAGATACAGCAAGAGGTTAGAGGATGTAAAATGAAAGCGCATGAGCTGATGTTATAAGTCGGTGGCTATAAGAATGTCGACATAGCATTCAGTCACGATAAGCACGGTGAGAAAAATGAGCTACGGACCAATATCCATCTAAATGACACCATGCTGTCGTGATGTCAAAGGAAGCTGTGAGCTTCATTTCTCCATTGCATTTTTCATCACAAAGATTTGAATAAAACCATGACGAACACTTCAAACTCTGATGGAGAATTAAAGAATCAGGAGAGTGATTACGCACTGCTTTATCTATAATTAGCCCTTTGGTTCCTACAGTATATCTGAATTGTCTTGATTGTATCAGTTCAAAAAGAGGAAAATCTGCATTTAATTGTGCTTAGCTATGAGAAATTAATGACAACGCATCACAAGCTGCCTCACTGATGGATGGATTAATTTAATTAACTGCTGAAACGAATGAGCTGTTGAATGAACCAACAGAATCAGGGACTACAGGTCCTGACCTCGACCGGCGGAAGCCGGCAAGGCTGGAGTGTGTTGCCTCGTCGATGAGCGGTGTCACGATCTTCTCCGTCATGTCTGTGAGGACGGTGAACGTGGGGACGACGATGAAGTCGATGAACCCTGCATACACGGAAAAGTTTAGTGCCGCAGAGGTTTGCAGCGTTAATGCCAGAATAACAGAGCTTCCCTTCGAGACTCTGACAGAGCAATATTTACACATTCAAATGAATCAGAACCAGATTAAGTGTTCACACTGCTCACCGATTTGAGACTGAGCCACCATGGTGGACTTGCGGTCACACAGTGGTGAGAAGGGCAACCCCAGCTCTGTCTCTTTATCACCCTAAGCATAAACGGAAAACAGGAAATTAGCCAATGACAATGCAATGAAATCACAATAAATTAGTTATGCAGTAAATGATAGCACTGTTTAGCTGTTGCTGTGAGTATAAGTGTTAAATAGGTGTGTAAACGTTCACACATTTGAATTGGTGTAAGGGTCTTTATTTATACTTTTTGATATTTTTGATACAGTTGTAAAGAAGGTGTGGCCTATGTGCCTGTCAGTATCTTAGAAGAGGTGTGGCCTATGTGCCTGTCAGTATCTTGGAGGATGTGTGGCTCTGTGCCTGTCAGTATCATGGTGGAGGTGTGGCCTATGTGCCTGTCAGTATCTTGGAGGATGTGTGGCTCTGTGCCTGTCAGTATCATGGTGGAGGTGTGGCTTATGTGCCTGTCAGTATCATGGTGGAGGTGTGGCTTATGTGCCTGTCAGTATAATAAAGAAGGTGTGGCCTCTGTGCTCGTCAGTATAATAGAGGAGGTGTGGCCTATGTACATGTCATTATCATGGTGGCTGTGAGGCCTATGTGCCTGTTAGTGTCATGGTGGAGGTGTGGCTTATGTGCCTGTCAGTATCATGGTGGAGGTGTGGCTTATGTGCCTGTCAGTATAATGAAGGAGGTGTGGCCTCTGTGCTCGTCAGTATAATAGAGGAGGTGTGGCCTATGTGCCAGTCAATATCATGGTAGAGGTGTGGCCTATGTGTTTGTCAGCATCATGGTGGAGGTGTGGCTTATGTGCCTGTCAGTATCATGGTGGAGGTGTGGCTTATGTGCCTGTCAGTATAATGGTGGAGGTGTGGCCTATATGCCTGTCAATATCATGGTAGAGGTGTGGCCTATGTGTTTGTCAGCATCATGGTGGAGATGTGGCCAATGTGCCTGTCAGTATCATGGAGGAGGTATGGCCTATGTACCTATCAGTATCATGGTGGAGGTGTGGCCTACGTGCCTCTAAGTATCATGAAGGGTGTGTGGACTATGTCAAGGGTTCCCAAAATTTTCCAGGGCAAGGCCCCCCAAATGGAATAAACATTTGACCGAGGCCCCCCTTTTGCAAGATGTCTTTAAAACACATTAAAAATACAGACTTCTGAATATATCCCCCTTTTTAAATAATAATTACATCTTACATCTTTACATTACATTAGGAATTGATTGTGCGTGTCTGTGTGTGTGTGTGTGTGTGTGTGTGTGTGTGTGTGTGTGTGGTTGTCTGAGAGTGAGAATTTATTTTTCACTCCAAACTGTTGAGGCCCCCACTTTGAAAACCACTGGACTATGTGACAATAAAATCTAGCAGAACAGTCACGTAAACAGCACGCTAGAACGGCTTTTACCTCAGATTATTGGCTGACAAATGAAAAATAAATATAAGGAAAATAAATCATTTGTGATGTGCTGATATAGAAAAAATAATCCACACTGGGGTGGTCAGGACACAACACCTTGTCATGAATCATTTTCCTATTACAGCACATCCTGAAGTGCTTTAATCCTTACTTATTAAATGGATACCTAAAAGACATCGCTTTAATTTAAGTCTCTGTGAACAACAGGTCAAATAATTCACTAACATTGAACCAACCATTGAACCTTTTTGCAGTGTAGTGATTCGAGCTGCAGCTTTAGATTGATCAGGATGTCCTGGTGTGTTCATCTGGCCTGCTGTATAAATGGATTTTACCAGCCTATACAGCTGTGCTTCGATGCATCATTTATAACCCCTTCCTGTCTGCGAAAGTGAGCATGTGTACAAAGCTAGTGACGTGTCAACCCGCTTTTTTCAGACAAGTGTGAGCCATCGCTGCTCCTTAACCTCCTGCCCAGCGTTTCTCTACCACTGCACTGCACACATCAGGCCTGTGGTGCAGCTGACATACACACACGGTCTCTCAGTCTTACACTTACACCCCCACAACCCCCCCCCACCACACACACACACACACACACAAAGGTTTTATGCATATTTCTACCGCTTACCCGTCTCTTACAACCCGCCATACTCACTCATGCACCATGCACTCACACACACAGCTCTTTATTTTTCTCTTTCTTCCTCCAAAACACACTGCTTGATACATCACAGGTTCTTTCATTTCACTGATTGTCTCTGCAGCCAAAGTTACAGCTAGAGAAACACAGCGAGTTTCACTCTTACTTTCAAGGTTCTTTCCCGAGTGCTGTCTTCAATCATAAATCACACACACTGACATAAAAAGAGACAAGAGAGAAAAAACGAGTCTCTGTTTTTTTACGCCCTCTTTCATTTTCCAAGCAGTTTACACTCTTAAAATAGCACTGTTACGCATTTCGCTTAGTCAAAACGACAACAACAACAACAACAAAAATTGTGCACCATTTTTATCCTGCCAATGCTAGGTGGATGCTAATCTAATGTTGTGAGAGTGCTAGCATCTGGCTTCATGAGGTAAAACAGCAGCTGTTAGCTTTATGTAACTTGCAAATGTTTTGATTTATTTACATGAGAAGGGAAACACAATATGCTCACTGTTCAGGTTGTAAAAGTCATAGAACACTATTGCTAGGCAACTCATTAATAAATTAGCTAATGACTGAAGCTAAAGATTTCACTAGTTGTCTTAAAGCCGGTCAGTGTTTTAAATATGGACAATGTAAAGGCATAGTGACAGTAGAAACAAAACATAGGTGTCAGAAATAGCAATATTTACCTCAGATATTTTGCTAAATGACTAAGATAAGTATCCATATGACTAAAATGATGCTGCAATTGCACCTAGCATCAGCTAGGGCACCCTGGATGGGAGACTGCTAGTCAGCTACTTTTGCTAGCTAACTGGAACTTTCTCCTGATGAAAGCTAAAATAAACTCGCACGTTAGGTGCTGCTTTTAGCAAATTTGGAAATATTCATCCTCATTATTTTCATAATCAGAAGTTTACGCATTATTCAAAAAAAAAAAAAAAAAAAGTACAGTACTTGTCTCATCTTTCCATCATCGGTATTTGATTATGGTTAAGAACATTTTGGGGGTATTTTACCAGTTTTCAGTACTTATGTTCTTTTGTATAACGATACTACATAGTTACGTGATTTAAGACACAGATTTTAGTATATGTATTTAGTATTTAGTATTTCAATAGGAAGCACAGGTGTAGACGTGTAGAGATAGGGCTCGTCTTTAATCCCACTTCTGACCAATTTAATCAGTTATATTTCCCAAAATATAAATACATTTGCAAACCACAATGACACTATCCATGTCAAAGCATTCACTGAAGATGAGTGAATGTAGTAAATGCAACACGAAGCACCATGCACGCATGGCAATGACTTTTTAAATACAACTCTCCAGCCCTGTGTAAGAGCAAGAGGACCGGACTGAAGAGCTAACAAGTTAAGACAGAGCTGAAAGACTCCAAATCTGTAAACTGGGATTCTTCTTATTATTAATTTTTTTTTTTTTAATTTCAGTTATCGTTACATCCTGTCTGTGCAATTTCACAAACGCAAGGTCTCCGGGTGTCTCTGATTGGTGTCTGTTCTAAGTGGCACAACTCTTCTTCCTCCCCCTCTAGCTAATGTCGCAACTTTGATAACGCTTGTTTCTCAAGTACTAAGAGAAAACCACAAGAGGCCATGTTGCTCTTTGCAACATGGCCTGGAGTTTCTTGCAGTTTACTCACTATTACAGTTTACTCACTATTATTGCTACAGACCACAGACAACGATACAGAACAGCAATGAATTAAGCAAAGCTGAACCTCCGTGAAACGTATGAACTACTTGCTCACAGATCTTAATGTGACTCTAAATGTGTGCTTTACGAAAGACAGGCGAAAGTCCAGGGTAAAGCCCTTATTCCTAGATTAAAGATGCATAGACAGCACTAGTATTAACTGTAAAACATAAATATGTGATGTGCTCCAAGGGAATAATTAGGGTGACAAAGAATAGATTGGGTCTAGATTGGTCCAATAAAATAAGGTCATTCCTAACATTTCTCAATTCAGTTACGTCGGGTAGATTTTCAATTTATAGCGCATTAAAAATGAGGTAATTTAAACAAAATTGCTAAAAATGTAGGATGTTTAAAAGCTTTTTGACTGGCAGAGTAAGCTTTACATGACTTGTGCCAAGAATGCTGCCTGTTCGTGTAGATAGCAAACCACAAAACCTTTATAATCCCCTTAGAGAAGATGTAGCACTTTATGTCCAAAGCAGAAATTTAGTTGCATAACGTCGCCAATTAATTACAATTCTGACAAGTTTTTATATCATTTCTAGTTTGACTGACTGACTGCCTTGGTAGCAGTTTGTAGCACTTCCTGAGTCTTAGAAGTTGTGTTTACTTCTAGCGTTTTGTGTTCTCACTGCAACTGTTGTGCCCTTGCTTCCTGTCAGTTACTGGACTCACTGTGAGCCTTTTTTTAACAGCTCGGTCCTCCTACCTTGGCAATTTGGTTAAAAGATAAAAAGCATCCGCCAAACGAGTAAACATAACTGGCTAATTGCATGCAAATGGTAAGCAAAGTTGTGAGCACAGAACAAAAGGGCTTTTAAACAACCCACTCAGACCACTGTCTTTTCTACAGTCCTAATTGTTGAATAAATGAATATCCTACTTTAAATACTACTGTGTGTTCTCCTTGAAAGGTCACATGACCGGATTTGTATACCGTTCCATGGATGCTAATAAGCTTGTACAGCTTACTAGCAACCATGAAACAGTATACAAGACAGCGGCAAGTAAACCGAACCCCCCCCCCCCCCCCGCACACACACACACCTGTCTGAAGAACTCCTCCAGCAGTGAGCTGGTCCAGCGGTGATGGAGGTCCCAGTTTTTGGCTGGATGGCTGATATCAGCAGTGTGTAAGACCAGAGAAAGTGCTTTCGGTTTGTCAATTCTGTAAATGCAACACACACACACACACACACATATGCAGCTGCCTATTAGCTTGCACATATTTGCACTCAAATAAGGTTGTTTTGTTTTTTTTTTAGCAGGTAACTGAAACCCGGCACCACATTCATTTCAGAAAACACATCTATTTGTTATGTGTCTAAATGTTATGGCCCCTGGCTTTTATAATTTCATGTCTGCCTCCATTTCGTTCTGTTTAATTTTTCTCTATCTGTATTACTTATTTAGTATTTGATGTATGTATGTATGTGTGTGTGTGTGTGTGTGTGTGTGTGTGGGTGTGTGTGGTGGGGGCGGGGTGGGGGGTGGGTGTAATGAAGAGAAATAGACGCAGGTTAATCAATAGAAATCTCATTCCAGATAGTCCAGAGTAAATGGCAGAGAAGCAAGCAGAGAACAGATCAATGGGGAAAAAAACAGAAAAGAACAAAAGAGAAAACGAGAAAATAGAAGAGTACTTAGAAATTTTAACGTCTGAAAGACGAAAACATGGAGAACATGTAAAAGAAGAAAAGACGAGAGTTGGTAAATGAATACGATAGGAAAGAACAGAAAAATGGGAGAGAAAATAAATGATCAGAAGAGAAGAGAAAGAGGACAGAAAAGAGAAGAGAAGAGTAAATGAAATAAAGAAAAGAAAAAGTGTAGAGAAGAGTAAAGAACAGAGAAGAAAAGAGATTAGAAAAGAAAAGAATGAAAGGAAGAGAAGAGAAAAGAAATAAGAGATGAGAAGATTAAGTAGAGAAGAATAAAGAAAAGAAAGAAAAAAATGAGAGAAGTGGTGAAGGGAGGGGGAGAAAAAAAGAAGAGAAGAAAAGGGAAAAACAAGAAAAGGAGAAGAGAAGAGGACAAAAAAGAGAAGAGAAAAGAAAAGAAATAAGAAAAGCAGAGAAGAGTAAAGAAAAGAAAAGGAGAGAAGTAAAGACACTAGAAAAGAAGATGAGTGAAGGCAAGGAGAAGAAAGAGCAGATTAAAGAAAAGAAAAGAGTAAAGAAAAAACAGAAAATAGAAGAAAAAAAGCAAAGTAGTGAAGAGGTTAGAAAATAAAAGACGTGAATAGAAGAATAGGGTAGAGAAGAGAAGAATAAACAGCTCTTCTCACCCCTCTGGTTGCTGTAGGAAGTTCTTCATGGCTTTGACTTGTTGGAAATGACACGACATGTCTGTAGCCAACACCATCTCCACTACCAGAGCCCTGAACTCCCTGAGAAAAAAAAACACACCTAATGTTTAAATTCTCTCTCTCTCTCTCTCTCTCTCTCTCTCCCTCTCTCTCTCTCTCTCTCTCTCTCTCCCTCTCTCTCTCTGCTTATAATCACATCTCCACGTTCGCCTCTCTGTCTCAGTCGAAGATGCTGATGAAGCTATAGAGGTGCTGTACCTCCAGTCATCTTTGGACAGGTTGTAGAGGATGTTCATCTCGTCGTCGTCCTGTAGGAGGCGATACGCTGCGCTGACGTGGTGGCTCTCCAGCACCGAGCGGTCGTTGTACAGGATCGCTGTGTCTGACCTGGACAGCGGAGATGTAGAGTTTCATATGTTTTACAATCGAAACATCTTCAACAAAGTTGAACAAATTTAGCTAGATTAACGTGTCCATTACACGCAACTCCTCAGTAAAAACGTGACCTCCATATCTAGCTTTAGCTAGCTCGTTTCTTGATGTAGATTTTGGGTGAGCTATGTAGGTTTGTTAAAGCAATAAATTAGGCATCTTAGCTAACTAACAAGCTAAGCCTGTTAAATTCGTAGTGCACTGATATGATCGTTAACTGCTCAGCTGAAATGAAACGTTGGCGCTGCGAAGACGGAGCGCCTCGGATCAAATTCTGGATTGCTCTTAAAAATTGACGCAGCTCACTCAGGGGGTCTATTGGCCAAAGTTCACATCTCTATAGTTATGACATATGGTCTGCATGGTTCGTTTAACGGGTGAAAAATAAGAATAAGGAAAACCTCTGCAAAAAGAAACTTTCGGTGCTTGGACCCAAAATAACCTGCATGGGGTTTTTTTGTTGGTTTGCCTCAATCGTCCTATTATTCTTATTATTCGGTTCTTTATCTTATAACATATTATTCAGTAGCTACTATGGTAGTTATACTGAAACTTTTTCCTCCTGATCATCACCTTAATTTGTTCTTGGCCAATCCCACCCACCAGTCGCCATATACCCCCCCCGGGTGTAGGTGTGTTAGTATCATATGTGTGCAAGGTTGGTGGCATATTTATTGATTTCTTAAGGAGCGTCTCTATGCATTTACTTCTGTCTAATATCATTTTTACGTGGAGCGATTCATTATCCAGTAAAGAACATAAATTATGGCAGCAAACTCATGTCAGGTGACAATTACAGACATTCAAATTCAAGCTATCATTCTACATCTTTCCGGAATATTCTTTGGCATTGGGTTGCCAGTGTGTTTTGATGGTACTTGTTGTTGATAATCCACTGCCCAAATATGAAGATCTACACCAGATTTAAATCTACACCAGCTGATAATTAGTAACTACGCTACGTTTAATCAATCTCTCCGTCTGTCTCTCACTCAATTCAGCTCTCTTTTTTTGTATTATCCATTTGACTCTGCTTCTGGTCGGTTTGTTATTGAAAAGACACGACAACTCATTTTTCCCCACACGACAACCGTGCTTTGCCCAGCAGCTCAGCAGCCCTTCATTAATCTTATTCTCAGTGTACGAGTCTCACTGCAGGCTCTGGGCATGTCACGGCTTTTCTGAACGACTGCACCGAAGACCGAGAGAGTCACCGCATGGCCGGAAGCGTTTTTCTTTTTCTTTTTACCTGGTCTGGATGTGGAAGTTGTTTGTGGTTCCAGTGTGCTCGTAGTCGTGTACTGCTGCAGCGAAGATCAGGGCGAAGATCTCCAACTCCGTCATCCAATGCTGCGAGGAGAAAATAGACAAGATGACGGAAGAAGGTTCGAGCGAAAAGTTCTGATAGCGAAAGCGTATAAAGATCAACGAACTCTGAAAAAAAGCACAGAACATAGTAATAAAACTACAAAGAGTTAGTAACATTTTTTACCATCAGGGTATATGACCTTTGACCTCCAACTCTTTAGCATTCAACCTTTCTTACGTGCAATGATGCTTTGCAAAGAGGCGAAAGCGTTACACACGGACAAACGACTTAAGCAGAAATAGTTCTTTTCAATAAGATTTTAAAATATTTTTAATAATAACACGTTTCTCTGGACGGGTTTAATTACAAATCTGCAAATTCAGCGGCGAATATATGTCAAGATATAGATTTTAGACTTCCACTACATTAGATCCCAGGTAAAAATAATAAATTAAATATATATATTTTTTAATAATGAAAAAATATATAATAAAAGATAACACGGAACAAGAAGAGTCTGTTGCGTGCTATTTTACTAGCGCTTAACTAGCTGAAGCAATGTTGATGATTGAATTTTTGGTAAATTGATGTCGTATCTTTGCCCTAAAAATTACTCAGAGGATCAGACATAAGAGATCGCTTTGTTTCCACATGACCTGTCGAAATGTTGCTATATAATAGCACAGAACACCACAGCTAACAGCACTGAAAGCATTGCCAGCATAGTGGATGTTGGATGGCTATAATATATGAACATGTTTCAAATTTGCATATTCGTGAATATTCATATTCTGTACGATCACTGCATTTTTGAGGTTAAAGAGGGTAAAGGCATTGAGTGGGATGGAGGGCATTCTCTGTCTCCCCTGTCAATCACAGCGACACTGGACATAGGCATCTGCGAGCGACAAAGCATGTGTTAGCCTTCAACCCTTCCTGGTTAGTAGGTCTGATACGATGAGGGCTGGATGGTGCAATCGAGTTGGTGGGGCAGGTGACCAAATTAGGGAGAAAACAGAAATCAAACTGAATCTACTGTATATTATCATCATTAATGCTTTACATTAAAGTTCCCTTCACTAACACTATATTATGTACAGAAACTATATTATGATCTGAGATGTTCTAGTCCAGTGTAGTGCTTTCTTTAACACAAACACACGAAAATATGCAATATTCACCACATTGTTGTTTTTTTTTAACCAAGCTGATTGTAAAAGGTGTGCTTTTAAGAATCAATAAAGTCTCAAAAGACAAATCACCCTGTAAACAACAGTCTAATGATTGACCTTTAGATTCCAAACAAAGCTTGAGGCCTAGTGTGTGTGTGTGTGTGTGAGTACGAGAGAGAGAGAGAGAGAGAGAGAGAGAGAGAGAGAGATGAATGGTCATCCTGTTGGGGCTCTGTATAATGCAGTTATACGCTATGAGCACATGAAGTATATAGCGGTGACAAGCTGTCACAGTTATATGATTCGTTTGAATGAGACGAGGAGGAGAGAAGGGTGGAGGACGTCAACACGTCGTCCAACAATCCCCAAAGAACGGACAAACAATTACTAGGTGCTTTTCTGTACTCAGAGTCACTAGTTTAAGTCACTTTGTAGGTGTATAATGACCTAGCCCATGTTTCTCTATGTACAGCGTGTCAGCCACGTTTGAGTGATTGTTGTTGGTCTTAATGAATGTGGTCCTTTTTAATTTATTCACGGGGTGTCGGGGGGCTGAGAAATCAGTCGAAGCAACACAATTACCAACTGTAGACCTAAACAGTGACTTATAACAGGTGTAACTGATAAATCTAATGTTTGGGAAGAATTCGGTCACGTAGAATGGAGAATCGAATAAAGAATCGCATATAAAACAGACGTTTTTACGCTTTTTTCGTAACATGACGAGCCGTGTTTTTGTTTTTTGTCTTAGTAACTTCAAGACAGGACTAGTTTCACAGACGATCCACAATTAAATTGAACTATAAATGGATAAACTGTACAATATATCATTTTTTTATAAAGACAAACTTGTCATTGTTGGGAAATTGCTGCGGTATAAGAGAAATAAAACAGAGCTGTTAGTGGAAAACAATCCACTGTGGGGTGGTAACTGTTACTCGGAATTTTATCAAGTACTACCAAGTCGTTGATGGGTTTCCTATAAGGAAAATCATAGGAATAATTTTATAGGAAAATAATCAACGACTTGGTGGTGCCTGATACAATTCACCTGAGTTACAGTTACAACCCCAAAGTGGATTATTTTCCAATAGCAGCATTTTGAAAACTGTTTTATTTCTTTCATACCACGGCAATTTCCCAACAATGACAGTTCTTTATTTTATAAAAGAATGAAATATTGTACGTTTCATTTTTTTCTCACTTGAAGTCACTTGAAGTCAAGAAGTACTCGTCATGTCACGAGAAAGCGTAAACTCCTCTCTCCTGAAGTCTTTCCCGTGTCGAAAAACTTTCTGACTGTCACAAACGGACTGTGACACTGGAGGCTCCTTCTATAAATGTGACATAAACGTCTCCGTACAGAAAACCTCCCAAATATCGATAATTGTATAGCTTTTTTTATTAAATAACAACACTTCTTTTTCAGTCCATATATTATAAGCCTTAGACATATTAGATATTGTGGAGCGTTACTATAGAAACGATAACGTATCAAAACGCGGGCGTTAATATTAACCTGTGCAAACGAGACTACTGTCAGAGCTGCTGTTATAGAAAATTAATCAATGCCTTCTGGCCAATCAGATTGGAGAATTCATTCCACATTGCCATATAAAGCAAGTTAACATATGTATTAATGAACAATCTTTAAATGTACCTGTGTGTGTGTGTAAGTGTGTGTAAGTGTGTGAACGTACCACCATGCCAGTCTTGAGCATTAAGTAGTGTACGGTCTGTGTGACGTCCGCAGCGTGGATGAGATTGTGATACGGGTTTTTATGCTTGCTGTATCCCACTTCCAAAGCCTCCACGAAGGACACCAGAGCCGAGATGGGAATCTGACACAGACCGAGACGAAAAGCACATCATCATCACACCTCCTCCACATCACTCGGAGTTTGGAGCGAGTCGGACACTCCATAAGACGAGCGTGTGAGGAGTGAAGGGCACTGACACTTTCGTTTCTTGCTTCAATTTCATTTCTCGCCAGTCGGAGCGAGTCGGAGTCGATTTTGACATGGTCTGCTCGTGTTTGCAGGTGAGTAACCCAAATCTGAATGGATTCCCGTCAACATCCAGTGGAATAAATAAATAAAGCAAGATGGTGGACAGGCAGCTCGAAAATAACGTGTGGTAATCTAAATGTGTAGAAAGTTGGCGTGTTGTGTAGGGGTTCACGTTGAATAATTGTGTGATTCTCATAATTAAATCCTTGTGACGTTTTGCCTCTAATGTTTTTTTTTTTTCTTTTTTAAGTCATATACAGCCGAGCGTGCGTGTTTTGTGCAAGACAACATCAGAACGGTGTTTACCTTGAATCGGCTGATGAGGTCATATCTGGTGAGAAGTTCATAGAAGATAAATTTCAGTGCGTGGTCCCCACTTGATTCATTCAACGCAAACACATCAAAAGTCCACTTGTCTACATGCTGTGCGAAGAAAAAAAAAAACAACCCCCCCCCACAAAATTACAAAACAAAATTAGTTCTCTTCGGCCACAATGATCGTTCATCAGGAGAGAGGCGTGTGTAATGTTTCACTGTGTGTTTGTTACCTTGAGCACAGTTATGACTGATGCAGGGTAGCTTAAGCCAACCATGTTGGAGGTCCGCCGGTACATTCTGTTCGGAGGAGATAAAAACGAATGAGCAGCAAGCTTGAAACAGTAAATCTCATGGGATTTTCACAAAAAAAACCCCAAAACAACAACAAACATCCACTGAGCGGTGGTTCTGCGAGTGGAAACGCCTTGGTTAGAGGTTAAAGGAGAATGACCAGGCAGGCACAAGATAACTCGAATAATCACTCTTTACAACCGTGGTAAGTAGAATAGCATTTCAAAATGCTGAAGCTTGAGTCACACGATCTACAACAGCAGAAGAACACGCCGGGTTACGCTCCTTTCAGCAAAGAACAGGAATCTGAGGCCATAGTGAGCACCGTAACTGGACAGTAGACGTCTTGTAAATAAACACGATGCCAGATTAACAAACATAATATAATGTAGTAGCTAGCTACAAGAATTGTCATTAATATTCATCATTTTATTTACGTTTTGATGGTCTGAATTGAGATTGAGTCCACCAACCGAAGACATCCAGCTATCATTTGCCTTGTAGTCAAACACTATCACTAATAACTGGATAGATGATGGCAATGAAGTCGGCTTGACTTCAAATTTGCCTCATAGGGCTTAAACATTGAACAGTGAAACCATGACAGTTACACGCTCCCAAACACACAAGTTGTTGTGTTGTTCTCCTTTGAATTGAACTCCTTTGTTTTATTCCTGTTTTTATATGTTCACAGAAAGTTCAGCAGCAAGCTTGTGTTGTATTTTTGAAGGTAGCCAACGTTCTACAATTCTAAGCACTTAACAGTCCTTCCAGTCTCTTAAATTTTTCTAAATTAACGCAGATATTCCGCAGATTTGGGCCAAGACCTTACCGCATAACGCACATACAGTCAAATCCGTCTTCGATTCACGCGTGTCGAACGTGAGTACAGCTAAATGGTCTTTTACACTTGCAATTTCGATAATTCAAGTAGTTGCCCCGCCCACCCCCCCCCCCAAAAAAATAAGAGCCCCAAAAAACTACGAACTGTATGGCAAATTTTTATTAAAAGCCGCAGCAAAATCAAGCATTTTTGGCCACAACAATCAGAAAAAATACCTGAAATCCTGTACGGACTGACTAACACGAAGGCATGAAAATTAGGCTGAAGAAGAAGAAGAATGTGGGGGGAAAAAAACGTAAACGTTAACAGAGCAGTTCGTCAAAGCAGTTTAATAGCTTTTCTTTTCGTCGCTCTTAAACCAAAATAAAACACTAAATGTAAAGTGTAATGTTTTTACTACATTGAGGACAGAGGCAAGATCTCTCGTGTGGTGAGATATTAGGAAATAAACCTGCAAGCTTTCATATTAGTTCAAAGCAACGTATTACAACTTTACAAGGATGTGAACCCGTGACTTAAATTCATTCTTCTTTTAAAATAGCTGTGCATGGTCTCTTATTTAGGAAATTTTAATTCCTTAAATGCTTTGCCCTTGATGCATATCCTAGTAGTACACTACTCATTTTGCGCAATAACTTAGAACCGTTAGAAAGATAAATGACTCGTTTGTCCTGATTAAAGACAAAGGACAAATGTAGGCTCTGAGAGAAAACCGGCTGACACAGCGGACACATGTTTTTCATTATTCTTATAGCATCTCCCTACATGCATCAGGTCACAGTGTCCTGTGACTACTTTAAATCTACACCATTACTTCGAGTCTGCTTGCATCCGAGCCTGAAAACACTCACTGCACGTTCCTCACTCTCTCTCTTAGTAAACTGAGGACCCACAAACACACCCCCCCCCCCCCCCCACACACACACACTTTTCATCATCGCAACTCATTCTGCAGTAAAATGCATTACGCATGTAATGAAATGATGCCGCCTGGTACAACCATTCGGGGAGAGAGAAAGAGGACGTGGGAAGAGGAAGGATTTGTCTTTAGCACCATGACTGTGTCTTGCGCAAGCTCGTTAGACAGAGGAGAAGACGTGTGACTCACTTTGTACTCCGCTTAAAGATTTATCGAGACGTTTCACCGGCGGATGAAACTTTACAGCCACCAGGAGACGAATGTTTCTTCCACCAAGCACGTCTGATCATTTTAATGCATTGTGGGAAGCCCACATGTAAACTAAATCCTCGCCCCCCTCGAGGGTTGCTGTTAACCCAAAAGTCTGAGCTGACATTTCAAGAATCTTATTTATTAGCTATAGTTATATTACTCATGCATCATTATTTATTAATATACCTTTAAGATCGCTAATTAGATTCATGAAATAAATGAAGTACTATGGTATGTTTTTAAAAAAACCCTAAAAGACAGGAACATGAGGTAGAAAACAGCATGAAGATGCTTAACGGTTGGTCTTAATTCTCTTGGATGTAGGGCGTTATGTGTAAATGGACATTTTTATGCATAGAATCTGTGATTCTGTAAAATTCATTCATTGATTGGAAAGCCACATTTTATCCACATCACTTTGTGCACAGAAATGCATAATGTAGTCACTTGCTGCTATGGAATGTGTTGTTTTCTTTACACAAAGTTAATTTAGCTGTGATATATGATATATATAACTCTTTAGAAAATACAATAGAAAAAGTACGACCACATGATGTTACATTCAGTGGGCTGATTTTTCTACATGTGCCACACTGCCTTTTTTGCTCAGTAAATGGTAAATGGTCTGCACTTATATAGTGTAGAAAACATAAACACCACTCAGTAGCAGGGGCATAATCACGTAGGTTTATCGCTCTGAAGAAACTTTATTCATTTCATTTGTAATATTATAAAATTTTATCATTAAAAGATTGTTTAAAACATTTGTTGTAGTAGTTGATTTGGTTGGTTTTCTGTGAGAGGATGTTTATTTAGCATTTTTAGAAGGAGTCTCCAGTGTCAGTGCTTTGTAACAGTCAAAGGTAAAGCTGAAACCAGGGCTTTCTGGTTTATAGTAAGTGATAACAGGGATTAACTCGTTTCAGGAAGGTTCCGCAACACTATAAATAACTATAAATAGCTTCTTTTTTTTTAATCATGATGTGTCATTCTTTAATAAATAAAAAATAACATATTTTTATTATAGCTTTATGTATTATGTACCTGAGCTGCATTTTGAAATCACTGTATTAAGTTTGAAGTCCAGCAGAAGTTTTTTTTTTTTTTTTTTCTCATTTAAATTGAATTTGAATAGGTATTAATATCTTGGTATTATTAAATTGTCTTGGTCATGACCTCACCTCTCCACGAATATCCCAGCCTGCACGGCGTGTACGATGCTGCGGAACCGCGGCTTCTCCTCCGTCCGTCTCAGCATCAGCCCCATCTGACGTGTGAAGGTGGAGGCCAGCCAATCACGCACCTCTGATGGCACCGAGTCCGACTGGATATCGCTGAGCTCATCTTCCGTGTCCACCAACCGCCTAACCGATAGAGAGACAGAGAGAGAGAAAACGGTGAAAATCCATGCCCTTGATAATTACCCAGGCACCAACAATAGTGTGTCTAATCCTAACTAAAGTGGGGTTGCCAAACTCTCCACCCTGTGTCACTACAGCTATCACTATGATTATGTAAATCCTGGGATTTCTTCATTTGGAACAGATCATCATTAAAACCCATGTTGTAAACTTCCAAACAATTTCACGTCTCTAGTTGAACTGGAGCTATAATGTAATAATAATATAGTATAGAAATATATAGTATAATGTTTTGGTTATTTTCACATGTTCAGTTGTTATTTCCTGTCAGTATTGTTTTAGCTTTTTTTTTTTTACACATACTAAGACGTAGAAGCTCTTTCCTTCACAATTCTATGCTCTGTGGATTAGCATGTGTGGCTTCAGGTTTGTGCTCTCTGAAGTTCGAGGTCAGAACTTCCGTGCTTTCGAGCAAGAAGGTGGAGAAAGAACACGGACCCCTCCATGTTCGTCTTTTGTTAGCAACAAGCTAGCCAGCTAACTGTGATGAGTGATGTATATTTACATCCTCAAAACTGTGACCTGTGTAGTCAGTGTTATAGATTTAACTCATGCTAAAGTAAAGAACTGATACTTTGTTTAATGTCAATGCCATGTTGATTTGACGTTACAATGTACTGTAGCATTAACCTTTATCTGTATTTCTGACCAAAAAAATGAAAGGATAGTTCCAGCTTTACCCATCCCTCAACTAAATTTTCTTTTTGTCAGTTTATTTAACTGCCAAATAGCAAACGAGCCCAAAATATCAATTTCACACTGATTCAGACTTGGCAAACGGAGTAATAAGTGTGAAATTGCACTAACACACCTATAAAAAGCAGAGGTGCATAAAATTCTCACTCCTTGTACCATCCGTGTTCAGTCATTTGTAATACTTCCCCAAACTCCAGTGCAGGCAGCGAGACAGAGAATAAATATGACGAGGGAACTGGCACCCGAATATATATCTTACAGAATGTCCCTGTGATGAATGGCCAGCTGATTTAAGGCCAAGTTCCCCAATGATGAAAATAAATATCTTTTTGCTTGGACCTTGACCTTGTTTTAGAAAAGGTTTTGAAAATAGGGTTTATAAGGAGTCATGGAACTTTACAGCATTTCAAGGAATCTTTACCAGAGTTGGAAAGAAGTTGAAGTAATTGTATTTTGTTGCAACATAAAAGCATTATTTTTGAGGCATTTGTACTTCACTTGAATATTACAGTATAATTAAAGATTAATACTCGATTAGATTTTCATTTAAACTTTCTAAATGCTTATAAAATCTCAAAAAAATTGACTTTTTTTTTGGTTGACCCAGCTACCAATCAATCAATTAATATTTCATCAACTTTTGAAGAAGAAGCCGCCTTTATTTTCTCACATATACATTACAGCACAGTGAAATTCTTTTCTTCACATATTCCAGCTTGTTAGGTCAGAGCACAGGGTCAGCCATGACACTGCAGAGAGGGTTAAGGGCCTTGCTCAAGGGCACAACAGTGGCAGTTGGTGGTCCTGGGGCTTGAACCCTGACCTTCTGATCAGTAACCCCGACCCTTAACCATTGAGTCAGCACTGTCACCCCTGTTTATTAAGTCTATTAGTCTCAGCTGCTCTTCATGCATTAAAGTTAGTTTAATAAAAAAGAACCTGTTCTCATTTGAATCAACACAGATTGACTGGATTTTGCTTGATTTCATATGAATGAAATCTCAACAGAAGACGTATGAACACTAACTCCGCCCCTACACCTAACCTTAACCTTCAAAACTCTTCAGTCCAATGAGTTGTAAAAAAAAAAAAAAAAAAAACTTCACTTAAGGTGTGTGTTCATAGAACTAAATGACACCCACAGTACATAAAACCAAATGACATAAGTCTACATAAACATTCTTAAACGCTTATTCCAGTTTCAGGTGTCAAAACATTATTTTTTTCCAACATAAGATTGTGTTATGACAGGATGACTGTATGGCACTTGACCTGCTCAGATGTATATCTTCTGGTGTGTCAGTGTCACATAATAGTAAGAATGTGTCATAGCTTGTTATTAACAGAAATAATGAATAAAGGTTCCAGAATAATCTGCTTGGGACTGACAATCATGACACTGTAATTACAGAGTTATGTAGATTTTCTCTGTTTATATTAAGTAAACTGCAATCTCTACGTCTGCTTATGTGTGCAAATGAATAAACTGACCATTATTCATTTTTCCTGTTAATGACAAGCTATGACATATTATTATTATTATTATTATTATTATTATTATTATTATTATTATACATACCAGAAGATACATAACTGAACAATGTCTAATGTCATGAAGTCATCCTAGAGCATGTCATAACATCATTAAGCCACTTCACTCTGGTAACATTATGTCAACTTGACTTGATGATCGCAGATACATAATGGAATGAGCCTTTATAAATGTTTATGTAGCTTTGTGTCATGCCACCGTAATGTCAGTTATTTTTTAGCTTTGTAGGAAATGTATAGATTTTTGATAACTTGGTATAAGTGGGTTGCTGTGTATGAGAATTAGCTGGCCAATATTGACTGTCATGCTATGATGCCGTTTGTCTGTATTTTATATTATATCTCTTAATACTCTATTTGTATTATTTATTTTCCTTTCAGACAGTAGGTATAATGATAATGGGTGTTTATTAATCACATATACATATGCACAGTGAAATTGTTTTCTTCGCATACCCCAGCACGTCAGGAAGATGGGGTCAGAGTGCAGGGTCAGCCATGATACAGTTCCCCTGGAGCAGACAGGGTTAAGGGCCTTGCTCAAGGGCCCAACAGTGGCGGTTTGGCAGTGCTGGGGCTTGAACCCCCGACTTTCCGTTCAGTAACCCAGAGCCTTAACCGCCAAGCCACCACTGCCCACTACCACACCACTGTATGGCCTCGTACTTTTACATCACGTCGTGCTGTTCCTTATCAAAAAGCAATTCACAATTACTACGAAAAGTACATCTGTTCAGAAGCCTGCAGTATTTTTCACAACCTTCAATTTGCATCTTTTTCCGCTAGTTCAGCTCATTCGGGTTTGTCTTGCTGAATATCATCTAACCTTGAGCCAAGCAATCTGCAGCGGTGATGAATTATTGAACATAAATCTCACCTTTACTTCGCAACAAACGTTCTCATCCCCGCTGAATAAAGTAATTGAACATGGCTGTGTGTAAAACGCTTCCAGGTGGCTTTCCACTTTAAAGTCTTTGTAAGACCAGAATTTAACATACCGGGTTTGAAACGAATCTACACACGTTACGGTCGAAACTTTACCTCGTCTCTTCGATGTAGACGGATTCGAGCACCGAGGCCGCATATTCGAGGTTCTTCTTCAGGTCAATCAGGGACGCTTCACCTCGCTCCAGCTGTTTCACCAAACACCGCAATCTGGACACAAAAGACAACAGAGATTTAAACTTCGACCGGAAAAGTCATTGATCCACACATGCTAGAAATCAGAGAGTCCCAAAAGTCAGAACGTAGGCAGGCTTTTATCTATTTTTTATAAACGATTGTTTACTTTATTTTATTTGGTTGTATGTATGTAGACAAACTTCTTTATAGTTATTAGATTGTTCTATCACGGTGCTGATGAATTTTCAAATCTGATTGGTCAGAAGATGTCGTTTCATTCTGTATAACTCCAGCTGAAAATCGCAGGTTTATACTAATTTGAATGCGTTATTGTTTCTATAGTAACAGCTAATTCACTGGGACGTGTATGGCTGAATAGTAACTATGATTAATAATAAGCGGATAAAACAAAAGTGAAAAGTCTTCCTGTAGGCGGTAGGTTCATGAATAAAAAAAAAAAAAAAGCTCCAGTGGCTCCAACTAATAAATATGATAATATTTAAATAGTTGAATTATAATAAATTCATTTGAGCTGCAGTCATAAAGGGGCCAAAGAGCTGACATTTATTTGACACTAAATGGTGTCTCTGAATCCAAAAACATTCATGACTCAGCACAACAACAGTCTTCTTCTACATCCTTCAAAGAGAAATGAAACCCTTTTATCCCTGGCCAAAATCTAGACGTGTTATAAACGTCTCGCTGGAATATAAACACGGTTGCTGGACTACAAAGTTTGAGACAGCAAAACAAACATACAGGTTCGTCAAATGATATGCATCTAGACACAATGCCTATGAGTATTTACAATCCATGAGCTTATCCTGAGCTGAAAGCAACAGAAAAGAGCCAGCATAACTACTGACTTAGAAGGTGGCGAACGAAACAAGACGGAGGACGTTGAAGTTTGTGGTTTCTCGGTAACAAAAGAAAGCGTGAAGGAACAGATGTTTATACGGTAGCTGCTGTAATGTAGGCAATAACACGAACTAAGTTGTTTCATCAATTGTTTCATCAATGCCCCACAACATTCCAAGTAACTATAAATGGATAAAAACGACAATGTGTTGTGCATTAATAATAATTCTATTAAAAAAAGGTAATCACTGGAAAATTCCTGAAGTATAAGAGGAATTACAAAAATAATCAACTTCAGCATCCCATCTCCCAGCAAATGATTATTTTCCAGTATTATTTTCCTTACAGTATTCCCATAATGCGATGTCAGTGTTTGTCAGAGGTGTATAATATATATATACTGTATATAGTAGTATAGTAGTCTTGGTGATTTTGTCATGTTGCTGGCTTTCAGGATGATCAAACATCTGTTCCAGGATAAGCCGTCTCTCTCCGTCTTTCCTACAGCCCTCTCTATCGGATCATTATCATGCATCGCAGGCATCGGTCCAACAATAATAACAGGGTTGAAAACTGAATGATTCAAGGCTCAGTTTGTTTGTAGCCAATTAACAAGACATTTATTTGAACTACGTAATGTAGCGCATCAATCACTAGATTCGCAATTATCACTGAATAAGATTAGAACGAACAGGAAGCCAAAACAGGAAGTTTTGGATTGGATTCAACTATGAAGTCACTATGGATCTAGCAAATGAGTGAACGCATGAATATTACTAAAGAGTGTGCCTCTGAACCATTTTCACATCGAGTTTAGATATGACTAACAGGACGTGCTTGTGGGTCGTGCTTGAGGGGCCATCACGGCCACGGTGTACACATTTCTCAAATGGTTTTGTGTGTGCGCTTGTGTGCGTCTGCGCATACGTGAATGTGTGTGTGTGTTTTTGTTAGTAGGGCAGTGACCTGATTAAAAGCACAGCTGCTGAGGACAAGGACAGTGGGGGGGTTTGAGAATGGGGAGGACAGGATGTTTGGCTCAGTATCTCTGATGTGTCCTCGCTGTCGATTAAAGACATCCGCTTTATTTTCCCATGAAAGAAGTGATGGAGAGGAGAGGGTCAGTGGTGGGATTCAGTCGTGTTTTGAGTGATCTTTCATGATGCAGTTCACGTACACACACACACACGCACACACGCACACACAACTATGTATTCTGGAAATCTTTCTCTTGACCTGATGATTTCTTCTTGGTTAAAGCTGTGAGGTCAAGGATGGCTGTCAGCTGCCAAGGAACTATTTCCCACACTGATTACCAAATACACCATTTACATACACTATACATATTTTAACTTTCATTTATTACTTGCAGGATACGTACTGGTTATGATACTACAGAATGAACACGGTTATCTTACATCCTGTAGTTTTAAATACCCATTGGTGAATTATCATCTCCATTATCAATCCATTATTCATTAAATGGTCTATTTAACCCAGGTTCAAAGGTCAAAAAGTTATGTTAAACACTCCAACTGTACACAATACAACTCAGTTCATTCACAAAAACTGTCTTTTATTATTATAAAAATGTCAAAATGATTGGTGCCTTGTAAGTGGTAATTAGGTAATTTATTTATGTCATTTCCCACCTCGTCACGTTACTGGAGGGCAAATAAAACAGGGACGCCTCCAAAAAGTGTGTCTTTTGTTTGCTGTCAGAGCACGTAAAGCTCATAAAAAGTTACTTTTACAGTTACAGGCTTGCATGGCTATTGGTGCTGTTTAACTATAATGATCTTCAAACATTCCGGCAACATTTTTGATTGAAATTGCAAACATAGCGAGTAGCGTTAGCAACAAGCTAGACAGCGTACACAGTGAGTAGCGTTAGCAACAAGCTAGAAGGGCTAACATTAGCGAGTACTATAATGTTGATGATTGCCTTCTCAACATAGTGATTAGTATGGTCAGTGTTATAGATTGATTCAAGTATCGTGTCTGTATATGGACTGATCTAAAACCAATACGGGGGTCATTCCTATGTTGCCAGGGTCCTAAGTTCCCCAGTTCAGTATTCTGTTAAGTAAACTTTTCCATGAACCATATTAACTTAATTACCTTTTAACTTTAAACACCAAAAACACATTTAAATGAACAACAGCATACATTAGTTGAAAATCCATCCTTCATCCACACTTGAAATTGATGGAAGTTATGAGCTTGGGAAATGAACTAGGTTGCACACGCTGAAACCTCATTTGTGCTGCTCAAAAAATAGCTGTTAGTCTACGTTCATACGTTCATACAGTTCAACTCCGGGCATGAACAATAGTGAAATGTATAGACTAAACTGAAGAAATGCCGTCCTGTAGCCGAGAAAACACAGTAAACGGTCATGAAAGGAACAAAATGTTAAGTATGAACATGTCCCAGCTCTCACTTCTTCTGAAGCCTAACTCCAGCTTTAAATCACCTATATGTTCATTATGTGCAATATAAATCTGGGGAACATAGGACCCTGGGAACATAGATCCGCTCCCGCCAATACTGCTATAAAGAGAAGACTACGCCATGTTGAAATTTCAACTTGAGGGGGTGTTTTTCATGGCTTTTACTGGTTGTAGACCGGGAATTACAAGTTGCAACTTTACCTCAAACGCATCGTTGTTACTAGTAAGAAATCAAATTAGAATAAGACCAGTTCAGCTTGAAATGAGTTAAAGAATGTCCAGAAATTGGCTTAATACCCATTAGATTTACACGTCTCCTAATGAAAAACACTAGATAAACTCACTTGTATCCACAAAGATATCATTTTCTACCGTTTTTATAACTATCCATCAAATTCTCAATGCACTTTTTAATGTTAATGGTACAAGTCCCATATATTACCGTCTCTTCTGTGATCTTTCAGATGTTTTGTAGTTCTGGAGGGAACTGCTGTTATCATTCAGAGCACTCCCGCTGTCCCTCATGTGTCAGAATGAGTGCAATCGTTGCCTGAGGTCAATTTAATGGTAGAAATGAGGTCTTTACACATTTGTCCCACAGTGCTTCGAGCTGCTTACTGAGAAAAAGAACTCGGAAACAACTCCTCCATGTTCAGACCGCCACCTGATCTCAAACTCACTCACTGTCAGACAACAAACACATCATGCCTAAGGTCCTAACGCATCAAACTCTCCAGTTCATCCAGGATCGGTTGTTTTGTTTTTTTCCCTGAATGAACATGACTCATCATGCTCGAGTTGGGAAACACAAGCGATAATAAAATATCATCTATATCCATGAAACCACCTCTGTGGTATTAAACCTCCAACAGTGTTTGGTTTCGCACTGGTAGATAGTTCGGTACGATAGTTTCGTTCATGCCGCTTTGTCTTGTTATGGTGGTCTGGTTCATGCAGGTTTATAATGTTATGCCAGTTTGGTTCACAAAGAAAGGTTGGTCTGTTGATGTTTAATGGCCTAAACCCATGCCTACCAAAAACCTAGCATGCTTCTGCAACTAGCATGTTCTTACTGGTTGTTTGCTTCTTTTTTTTTTTGAGGACCGTAAAGGTTAGACAGGACTTTAAGCTGACTTGGGGACAACAAAAAACCATCATAAGTAACCAGGTGACACCATTCATCCATCCATCCATTTTTCATACTGCTTATCTTACACAGGGTCGCACGGGAACCTGGACCCTATCCCAGGGAACTCGGGGCACAAGGCGGGAGACACCCTGGAAGGCGTGCCAATCAATCACAGAGTACAATCACACACACTATGGACAATTTAGAGATGCCGTTCAACTTACAATGCATGTCTTTGGACTGGGATAGGAGACCAGAGTACCCAGAGGAAACCCATGAAGCACGGGGAGAACATGCAAGCTCCGTGCACACAGAGAAGAGGCAGGATTCGAGTCCCCAACCTCGGGGGTTCTAGGCAAACACGCCAACCACTAAGCCACCATTCCCCCCACCAAAACTGCAAACCAAACATTCTTCCGAATATAACTGGTATTGGACTATTTGGTAAACATTACGCACTAACTCCGCAACCTTAAACAAAGGTACTGAATGTACTTCACTGAATCAACCAACCAGACGCAGCCGTACGTGAGGATAATCAGACATTAACCCTCTGAACTAATAATTTAAGCACTATATATATACGTCCATCCAAAGTTACTTGGACATTTTCAGTGTAACCTAGACAGACTTGCTTGCTCCACATTTTTCAAACGATAGACCGGCCCCATCACCGTTATTGCATTGAAGTCGACAACAATTAAGTGTCCACTGAATATACAGTACCTGTTGCATTTGATGCCAGCAGCTCCATTTTAATTTGGACTTGAGTACTACAAGCTTGGCATTTCATAACATTATGGACGTTGCATTATAAAAGCTTCCATCAGAACTTTGGCAACAATTGACAACTGAATTGAATCCTTTATGAGGTCCACACAAAGCTTGTCTGTGGTGGGAGGGAGAGCTGACAGATGTGTCAAGACATGTATAGGAGGAACGTGATGTTTCATGCCCACTGACTAGTTTAACTCAGCCCACCCATATTCATCACTGACAATCACATTCATAGCAAAATCGCATCACTCGTACGGTTTCCCTCGTCACTCACAGAAGCTGGAGTAAGTGAGGAGGTGGATTCATTGTTACCATGAAAAGTATTTTATTCATGGAGCTGCTGATTTTTCCCAAGCCATCACTGACTTCCTTGACTTTCCTTAAATAGTTCCTAAGTTCCTAAAAGTAACATACTTTGTCCAGTGGTCCTTGTAAATCCCGTCCATCGGATTATTTTCGAAGAACCAAGTGCAACAGCAACACATTTGATGGCCTGACATGACCGTCACTGACTGGCTGCATGAATCTATAGTGTGGGCTAGAAAGAAATCAGCCCCTGCTTTCACTTCTGCATATCATTCGGTGTATTTTTCTCAGAACCATTACTGTTGCTGTTGCTTTTGGTTATAGAAAAATCCAAATAAATCCACATTAAAGACATTTGTTAACAAATAATCTGACATGGGTGACACAAATGAATCTATATACTGATGTCATTTCCTATTTGAATATTACTTTATCTCATTTATACATGAAGAAGTTTCTGCCATACATATATACAGTATACAGTATACACAACATAATACAGGTCCTTCAAAATTCAATTTTTGCCTTTGGCTTTGGAAAATGTCCTTAAATCAATTATGAAGGTAATTCTTAAAATAGTGTAATTCTTAATACCTTTTTTCAAATGACATGGGCCTGCTTACATTTTTCCATTAAGCCACAGCGTGATAGTCTCAAATGTTTCCGTCTGAGTGCTCTGCCTAAGTAGTACTGTACATTCTTCGGTTCTTTGTGCGTGACTAAACATCCCTAGTGAAACATCCAGCCTCTGTTTAATGCATTATAACAACTGCAACAAAACACCGAGGCTGTTTTTTTCTGTCATCACCCAGTTGGGATGATGAAAATGTGTTGTTTGCCGTAACTTCCCTGCAGAACGCCCGCTTTTGAAAATGGCATGCAAATTAACCTACTCGTCTCACACGGAGTGACTTAATTGTGCTCGTTGCTAATCAGTATCCCGGTGTTAGATGCAAAAAAAAAAAAAAGTAAAGGATAAAAGGTTAGAGAGATGGAATGTCTTAGAGAGAGGAAAAGCAAAGATCAGAATTTCTTCTGTTTCTACTGCAGCTAAATGAGTAAAGAAGCGTTATTCAGACTAAAAGCAAGACTAATATCCAGGTTTGATTTATGAGCTGGGTACCATCAGTGTAACTGTGATTCATGCGACACAAAGCTTTTTGCGGTGGGAGGTGAAGCAGGAGGAATTAGCTTTATGGCGCAGAAGTGGTCCGAGAGCCATAAATCCATCCTCACAATGCGAGGCCACTGTTGATATTAGGCACCTCATGGGATATTTATGCTGAAGTGCCTGTTGGGAAAGGAAAGTGTTTCTCTCGTAATGAAACTCCAGATGAATTTTCATCAGGGGGCTTGCGAGGACAGATGGGGTTCGGGGAATATAAAACGGTTGGAGCTTTCCATCAGAGAAGTTTTAGAGCTTTGTGTGAGTCCATCGTGTGAGTCCATCGTGTGAGTGGTGTGCTAGAGACTGTGATCGGATTGGAAGGGTGAGTTGGTTTGCTGTGAGCAGTGATCAGTGCGAATAACATTCACCCAGAGAAAAAGTCAATGAACGTCCACAGGAAAGGGGAGAATGTGGAAAAAATGATTTGTTTAGTTAATACAGTAGCAGCTAAGTTCTTAATACACGGTTTCACAAATATTTCATGCTCCTCATTTCATTTTCGATTCTAGATCTGTGTTCAGTCTGTGGCAATAATAGCGATTAAAACCGTAATAAAACAAGAAAATACAAATGCTCAAAAAACCTTCGATTGACACTATAGACCACTGTGCTAACGAATTCTCCGTTCTGATTGTGTTGAAGTGTTGATTATTTCTCTATAACAGCAGCTGTGACAGGATGTCATTTGAACCACAGGTTTATATTAATGCACTCATTCTAATATGTTACCGTTTCTATAGTAACAACTTGTTTCATGGACGATATCCACGACATAAACGGATAACATGTATGCTAACAAGTGGAAGCGGAAGAAAAAAATAAAACAAAATTCGCATCAAAACAGAGTTGTTCAGTGTTATAAAACTAGTGACGCTACGCACATTATCTCAGAAAAGAGAAAAAAAAATCGTAATTAATCATGATATTGTCATGACATCACTTATACCGCTTGTGTGGGTTTCAAAGAATGCTATCAAATTGGAACATAAATCCAGCATTAAACCTTTCCATATCTAATCCCTAACCCATTTTGCAGTTTTCTATATAGAAATGCACTAATGCCTGTCCTGATCTTGGATTTCCCACCATGCACTGCAAACACAGACCTTGCTCCATTTATCAGGTCCTTAATAAACCCTTCTTGGGTTGTATTAGTGCAGAATAAAACATGTAGTGCAGGGAGAAAGACGAGAGGCAGGTCTCGGAAAAACGAAATCTAAATTCCTACCGCGGCATTAACCTGGGGTCAGAGCAGCAATAACCACACACAGATTACACAAATCTCAGCCTCAGCACGGAAGATGAGGATCGAAACGAAGAGTCATTACATTCTAGTAGCCACCTGGGTTACCATGCAATAGTGTGACCTCAGGGATCATCATAAAATGACATAGATTCTGTATAAAAGAGTAGAAAAGGGGATAACTACTCACACTGGAGATTAGAAGGTGGTTAGAAGATGTTGAATTTTTTTTATTATTTATTATTATTATATTAACAGCAGTAATGTCGGTTGTATTCTTATCACAGGTTTATATTAATGAGGTCATTCTAATACGTTCTTCTTTCTGTACAGTAGTAACAACCGGGGTGGGCATTCCATATAATCTTAGATTTAAAAAATTAATCAATTAATGAATTGTTGGTATGGTAAAGCTTTCTGTAAGGATGTTTATTAAGCAGTGTCAATGCAGAAGGTTTTCCTCCATGGAAAAGTCTTCAGGACAGAGAACTTTGGAGGACAGGAATCATAGAGAACATCCAATGCAGCCTGGAAAATATAACCTCCATTTTCAGGTACAGAAGCATATTTACAGTATGAGGAGCAAAAGATGAGTAACAGCCGAACCGAATAAGAAGGTTCGGCGTCAGTATCCAAATTTAACATCCGGCATCGTTCCATTCAGAAAAAGATGGAGGATATCCGTAATCCAAGCTAGATATATTTAGTCCAACGATTCTGTCATTAATTTGACATCCATGATATGATACTCTTTTTTTTATTTTATTTTTTATTTACATTCCAGTACTGATCCGTCCATTACAGTCCATTTAGGATTGGCCAGGATCCAATCACCCATCAGTTCCTCACTAAACAGCATCTTTACAACAATAATGTCATCATGCGCTGGAGACCGCACTGACCCACAGGCTTTTGAATCACTATGTCGTGCAGCGTAATGATCTGATAAACACCGGCAATTTGGCCACCGGCTACAAACCATCTGAAGTCAGACAGCGGGAATCAGCTTTTGATGGAACAGCAGCCTGTTATCTCATCAAACTGGCAGGACAAAATCCCTGTGGGTATTACTAAAATACACAACTGCAGAAATGAGCTTTCAGTTAATGTTCAAATCAGACAAGAAAAATGTGATCAAAGGATGGCTAAACTGGTTCAAGCTGGCAGTGACTTAAATAACCACTCTTTACAACCACGCTGAGCAGAAAAGCATCTCATAAAGCAGAACTCAGCTTTAGATTCCTGTTCTTGGCTGACGATAATGGAATCTAATATGGTCTTCTACTCTTGTAGCCCATCTGCCTCAGGATTCAGTGTGTTGTGCGTTCTGGGCTGCTTTTCCTCTCACTACGTTTGTAAAGGGTGGTTATTTGAGTTACTGCCAGTTCAAACCAGTTTGGCCGTCCAATGATCACATTTTTTTGTTGTTTGATTTGAACATTAACTGAAAGCTCTTGACCTGTATCTGCGTGAGTTTATGCACTGAGCTTAGGACTACTCCGTTCTGTGACATTAAGGTCAGCGTTTCATTCTGGTGGCAGCTTCCTAACAGTTAAACCTTGAAGTTTGGCAACCTTTGCATTAGAGTCACAAGCCTTCTGATTGGGACTGATTATTGACTCCAGCCCAGCAGCATTTGGATGCGCGAACTGAAATGACTTTTCCAGTCGAGAACAGCTGGTCATGCCACATCAAACGTAATCAATAATAATTACCTATAATTAGCCACAGCGGCAGTGGCGACACACTCGATTGACTCATTTTACATGAACACAATAGTTGCATACATATAAGGCATTGATCTGAATAAGTTTGCACTGCATTTTTCATAAGCTGTAATCATTTGTTAAGAGGTCCCATGCCGTGCCTCTCCTGTTCGATCAACCGCCAAAACCGCCCCCTCACGGAGCCTCCACTCCAATGTCGAGAAGGACGCCATTACGTTCATTTAGGTTTCCATTAACTCGCTAATTATGTAGCAAAACAACATGGTGACATTTGCCATGTCTCTGCCTCCTGCTCTCCCTCTGCTGGGCTCCGTATTTTTTCGCCTTTATTTCTGCGGTCATTAATTGATTTCCCTTCCACTTGCACAAGCACTAATTAACAACATGTGGCATGGAGAGGGGAGATAAAAAGAGAAAAAGGAACATTAAAAAAAAAAAAAAAAACACTAATAACTAAGTTTACAGATCGTTACTGCTGTTTGCTAATGTAGGTGGTTGGTCTTCAGTGCACTTCCAGGTTTCCTATTGTAATCCTGTTTTCCTCACAGTTTGAATGCTTTTAAAGTCCAGATAGTTGTCACTGAACCCCATTTGTACCTAGCTTAAGGACCTGAATCTTGTCATCTATCATTGTGTTCCAGTAAGATGGAATTGTTTTTAAAAAATGAGAAAGAAAACTCTCACTCTGACCAAGTTAGCTAAGTGAGATGTATATCTTGTAGCCAGCTAACAGTCTTGTAGCTATCTGAAAGTCTTGTAGCTATCTGAAAGTCTTGTAGCTAGCTGACGGTCTTGTAGCTAGCTGAAAGCCTTGTAGCTATCTGAAAGTCTTGTAGCTAGCTGACGGTCTTGTAGCTAGCTGAAAGTCTTGTAGCTAGCTGACGGTCTTGTAGCTAGCTGAAAGTCTTGCAGCTAGCTGACAGTCTTGTAGCTATAGCTAACAGTCTTGTAGCTAGCTGAAAGTCTTGTAGCTAGCTGACAGTCTTGTAGCTATAGCTAACAGTCTTGTAGCTAGCTGACGGTCTTGTAGCTAGCTGAAAGTCTTGTAGCTATCTGACAGTCTTGTAGCTATAGCAAACAGTCTTGTAGCTAGCTAACATTCTTGTAGCTAGCTAACACTCATGTCTGTGTTCTTAGTTTTGTCTGTAGACTGCCAGAAACTGTTCACTAGCAAGCATAAATTAACTCTCTAGTCACTAAAGCTAACTTGCTAGTTAGACTTTGTCGCATTCAAACATTGTCTCTTCACATGATCTCTGTTCATGCTAACATCGGTGGGGGGAAATTCGCTGTTAAATACTTCTAACATCTTTAGAACATTTCCATATTCAAATGCAAAAAATGTGGTCTAAACTCTTTCATTCAGCCTGTTTTGTTGACTACAATTTTTTTTTTTTAAATAATCCTTTTCATCATTTTAAAACTTTTGTGAAAGCGCTCTTCTTTGTTTTGACGATGATCTTCTTTGTTTTTATGATTTGTTTGACGTTGATGTCCTGGCACAGCATCACTGACATTTTGACAGCCGGTATCTGATTATAAACTGAGTTGATTAGCCTCCATTTTGCTACGGGACATAACTATCCAACAACTTGATCAAATCATGACATCACATTCATCACGTGGAAAAAAAACTCAGCTAGCCAGATTTTGATGTAGAACACATTTTTTTTCTTCTTGCCTTCTGATATACTGTAGTTGAAGAGATGAATGAAAACTCAGCTAACAGAAAACTCGCTAAACTGCTAATTACATTTCTATACGATTTATTAGCTTTTAGTTTTTGTTTTGGTTTTTTATTGGTAATGTTTGTAACACTAAATACCTCTCCTTGCATGAACGGTTCAAATGGCATCTGTAATTGGAATGAATTAATTTGGATTGACAATAATATTTGCATATAAACACAGCCACGGTATTATGAGGAAGATTGCGACTGGAGTCTTTGATAATCTCTCGCAGTGTGTTACGGAATGAGAACAGATTAAAGAAGTCGACTCGAGGGAAGAATGAGGGACAGATGGAAAGTTGTATGGATGTATGACTGCACAGGGAGGAGGATTATTACTGAGGAATCCTGATGGATGGGGGGAGGGGGGATATAGAGTGAAAATATGCCATTAGAGGAAACGTTGCTTTATGTGTGTCACGTCTGCCGTGATTCTGTCCCTCCCCATCCCCCTCTCTTTTAGTCACTTTTTCATGCGATTCCTATTCCACGCTATTTGTTTTCTCGATGACTGGAATTTGTTTGTACACTAGCATTTAGAATACACCTTAAAACACAAAGGGGAAATTCCTCCGAGGTCAATATTTTAAGCACCTGGTGCCAATTTCCTGCGGTTAACTGCAGTATAGAAAAGGTCAGTTTGTCGCAGCCGCTCTCTCCGAGACAACAAAAGCTATTTAAATTTTTCAAAGGTCACCAAATCTGCATATCACACCACAAAATGAACATATCTGAAGCCACCTTAATCAGACCAGTGGACACACAGACAAAAACACACACACAAACACCCACATATATACACATACACTCAGAGACACAGCATCAGGTCTTTTTAATTGCTCTAGGCGATGCAGCTGCACTCACACAATGCCCTATTGTGCCTGCTAGATTAGTTCCTGTGAGTTCCTGTGAGTCTGTGACACACATCAGACCACACTCTGATTACCACAAATCACTGAACTACTGTGTCCAGTAACCCTGAGACACACACACACACACACACACACACACACACACACACACACACACGTTCATGTACACTGTAAAACCGGATAAGTTAATTTAACTCAAACAATTTGAGGAAACTAATTACCTCAATTTTTTTAAGTTGATAAATCAATTTCTTTAAGCCAAATACACTTAAATATACTATCACTGACAGGCAGACAAACAGACAGACAGACAGACAGACAGATAGACAGATAGATACAGAGAGAGAGTGAGAGAGAGAGAGAGAGAGATGGTTGGACAGGCAGACAAACGGATAGATAGATAGATAGATAGATAGATAGATAGATAGATAGATAGATAGAGATGGTTGGACAGGCAGACAAACGGATAGATAGATAGATAGATAGATAGATAGATAGATAGATAGATAGAGATGGTTGGACAGGCAGACAAACAGATAGATAGATAGATAGATAGATAGATAGATAGATAGAGATGGTTGGACAGGCAGACAAACAGATAGATAGACAGACAGATAGATAGATAGATAGATAGATGGATAGAGATGGTTGGACAGACGGATGGACAGACAGACAGTTAGAACAGAGCTGTCACATAAAGCTGAGAGCTCCATTTCATTGCTGAGGCTTCATTCAGTCGCGCCGCATTCCAAACTCAACAAAGGATATAAGTTCTTCCACAAAAATTATATCTTTAACTACGAAGGTAAGTAACGAACCATACATTAGCATGGATTAGCTAACGTGATACCATAAATGTCATTTCTACACTCACTTTTATCGCATCGGTCTAAGACTGACGAATAGTTTAAAACAGATACGAATAGCCAGAAACTGTATCGTACACCATATGTTCGTCCACTTCGTCCCAAACTGCCACCAGTTCCTCCATTTGGAGAGCCGAACTGTCATACAGGAGTTGGCAGCTATATTAGAGGAGTGTACTCAAAAGCAATCAGCGTGTCCACTGTGGAGGGAATCGCAAGTACGCCTAGAGTGATAGCTCGCAGGTTTTATGAGGTTTCTCATGTCAGAGTGGAGACATCTGGCCAGGCACTGGCAAGGGTGTAAAGCAAACTAGGGCAATGAAAACGGGCATTGACAGGGAACCTGAGGTGCTGGAACATTACTCTAATCTGTTCAATGTTAACGTCTCACCTTGTGGTTTTGTTGTACACCCGGATGCTGCTTACCTTGGTGCCAGTCCTGATGCCGATGTTTATGACCCTAATGCAGATCCCTGTTTTGGGCTTGCTGAGGTGAAATGCACAGGTGTTCCTTACAGTTTCTGAGGCGGAACATATTAAAATTGTGAATGGACAGGCAACCCTCTAAAAAATCCCATAAATATTACTGGCAGGTTCAAGGTCAACTGGCCATAACTGGACTCAGTTGGTGTGACTTCCTCACTGACACTGAAGAGAACATGAAAGAGTTGAAAGAGTGTGGAGGGACAGTGTCATTATATCTCCGATGAGAGAAAATCTTTATCTTTACTACTTTTGTACATACATGGATGAACACAACGATATGGAAAATGGATATCGCTAATATGGAAGCATGTTCATTTCATCTGAATCAGTCTACGTTAGCTACGTTATCTAGTTATAACCTCCTTGTGGTAAATTTGCTACCCATGTCATAGCTTCTCAAATTTTTCTCCGCTTACTGTGAAAGTTTGTTTTTATAAAGTAGCTTGGCGAGACAATTCTTCCCTGGAACATCCATTCATCACATGCTTGGCGTTGAAAAGCATCCCAGTAGGAGTGAGGAAAACAGGAAGATAACAGGGGAGTTCTGTGACAAAGCCAGACATGCTCCTGGAGATCTACCTTGCTGTAGAGTTTAGTTCCAACACACCTGCCTGTAGTATTGATTAGTTGGATCAGGCTTTGTAGATTAGGAGCTAATGCTGCATTCATGACAACTTGCAAGTCAGAACGTCCTGTTTTCCCAATCAGACCAAAATGGATGCTCACAGGAAGCTATATATCTCTTCTTTGGTTTGATCTGTGTGAATACAAAAAGCTCTCAAATTACTTTCCAAAATGCCCAGGAATGTTGTTTGGTTAGTTCTTCAATTAATTAAGAGTGGATATATGATGTAAGCTGAAATGAAAGTGCACAGTAAAAAAAAAAATAATAATCTTTTAATAAATCTTTAAATAAACAGAAACTTGAAAGTCAATGCAATGCGTGGGTGAATGTGGCAGGACACAAGTGTGTATTTACTATAGATACTATAGATGTCAGTGTCCATAGTGGGGGTCAATACATAGGGTATTACATAGCAAAATACACATAGGGTAATCCGTAATCAATAAACAACAAAAACAACCAAAGGTCAAACGTAGGATACAAACAGGACTAGGAAAACAAGGCTTGGAATTAAAGATGTAAATGTGCACAAAATTTATAGACTACATAGACAAATGAATGAAGAAGTAACACATAACAGGTGAACACAATAGGATAACAAATCACAAATAGAACAGAAAATCAAAACAGAATCATAATGTGTCTGCTTTCAAGGCTTAAAACATGCTACTATTGCTTGTGCTACTTTGCGCTGTGGGCGCCACCATGTTGAATATACATCAGTTCGATTTTTCATGCTTTCCATTTCCAATGTGGTCATGAATTTAGTATAACCTCTCCACTAGAAGAACTGAGCAGTTCTCATATAAGCGCTTTACTTTGACCTTCGCAAAGGTTAGGTCCATATGGACCACTTTCCAGCACTTCCAACACACAGATACATAAAGCTATGCTTCACAATGCTCGCCCCAAGCCATTATCAGCACACCAGTAGGCATTAATGCTCAATCCTTGACATTTTTTGGACAGTAGTTCTCATCTGATGCAAAAAAAAAAAAAAAAGTAATAAAATTCCACTAGAACGCAATTAAACGTGGTTAATTAAGGCCTGTAATGCTGAGTAGGGGTTTTTCATTTTTAGAAGCCTTGTTACTAGGTCCAAAACATTTACTGAAGGGCACACTTCACACATCTTGGGCTGCAGGATACAGTAGCTACTGTTTAAACTCTATTTCAGAAATGATGTGTTAGAAAATCAGAACAAAATCCCACAGCACTAGAAAGCTATTACCAGTCAATACTCACTCAGCATAGCAGAATCTTATAGCTAAGGACTACAACAAAGGGATGTATGCATACTAATGCGGTAGAGGAAAACAGAATATTCGTAGGTCCCCGTAGCTGGCCCTGCTAGTAACATAACATTCTTGAAAACATGTGCTTTCATGCTTGGTGTTTCTTTTGGCCAACAAGCAAGCACACATCACATAGGGGAGGTGAAGGAGATTACAAAGATTTGCAGATCCCTGTCAGCCAAATGTTATTTCAAGCCAGGCTGGGCATCTAATGAAAGGGAATATGAAATGAAAATGAAACAAGATGGGTTTAATCAGGAACCTTTTTATAGGGAGATAATTTGTGATTGAACCACTGGATTGGATCGTTATCTGCATTATTTATGCAAACTCCTCCAACTCCTCTCATGTGATTCACCTAAATAAAAGGGAATATGAAATGATATTTGGAGTGTAATAATCAAATCCATTCAGACTGTACCCTGGTGTAGCTCTAAATGATGACACATTTAGTGTCTGATGGATCGGTCATGGTCAGGTTGGCCATGCTAAACCTGTATGAATGTCCTCTTTTTTTGCCTCATTAACCAGGAGACAGGAGATTTTGATCAGGAGACACCAGATCAATGCCGAGAGGATGGAGGGCTGGTTGTGATGGAACGAGAGACGGATGGCTGGTGTAAATCCAAGTGCTGGGCTACTGCCAGCTGGATAAGAAGCACTTTGGAGTGAGGGGTTATGATTATATTACGGAGTGATTTGTGTCACTAATCACCAGAGCAGCAGTGCAAGGAGTGTTTTACTTCCAAGTCTGGCTTACGGAAGCAAAATGACAAATCTATACTTTATATATATAAGTATATATATTCCCCATTACCTTCTAATAGATGGGAAAATCATCATTTTAGAGAAGATTGCTCTTATATACAGCCTTATGATGAAGATCACTGCCATAACAGGTACACCATAAATAATCCCCATTAAACCATTAGCTCTGATATGCAAGCTCGACCAGTTAGAATCAGTTTGAATAGCTAGAACCACCCTGAGAGTGTCCAAAACCCCACTACAGCTGTCAGATTTGACCAGTTAGAACCAGCTTTGCCAGCCAGAATGAATCTGACCACCTAGAACCAACCAGAAACATCCTGACCAGCTAGAACCAGCCTGAAAACATCCAAATCCCCCCCCCAATCCCCCCCCCCCCCAAAACCATCAAAACTGACCATCTGAGGCTGGTGACAAGCTAAAACCAGCTTACTGGCCCAGGCGGGGTTTTTTTTCTTTTTCCAGTAGGGATACTGATAATAAAACAAACCAATCTCAGTCAGAAATAATCAAACAAGGAGGGGTTCAAATTGGCTGTATCTGTTTTTGAGATCTTATCACATAAAAACTCTATTTATTACACTGAAGAGAATTGTCTGGAAATGAAGACTGATGAACATTCTAAACGCCAAAACAAAAAAGGAACAAGGGGTTTCAGTCTTTGTTAACCATTCCCCCAAAATAAACACAATCACATTGCCTCGCACAATATCTATCTTTCTGGAAAAGCTTTTATGTAGTTGCTTTAAAACGTACAAATTTACTGATGCTAGCCAGTCCCTCCAGGATTTTGCGATCACAGAAATGAATACAAAATGAAGGAAACTTTGCAATATTGGGAGGAGCTTGCAATTTTTCAAAATTGACGCAGATTTTCCACAGATTTAGGCCAAGACGCATCATGTGACGTCATCACAACGCGCGTCCAGCCAAAGAAAGCCCTTTTCGATTCACGTGTGTCTAACGAGTACAGCTAAGTAGTTTTCTGCAACAAAAAAAAAGCACAAAAAAAAACTCCACAAATTGCATCGCAAATTTTGAAAAAATGCATTTTTGGCCTCAACAATCACAAAAAAACCCTCCACAAAATCCTGTATGGACTGGTTAGCTTGTTTTGTCAAGCAATTCTCAAGAAACATTAGCTATGTTAGCTAGCTTGCTAAGTTACATTAGCACTTTTCTCCACTAAGTGCATTGTGTTGTGAAGGGACATTTTATGTATGACTATATATGTAAAAGTTAGAATAGCTTTACAATTTACACTAAGTTAGTACACTGTAGTGTTTTTGTCTAGTGCTGCTCAAAAATGATTTTTAGCTAAGCTTGCTAGTTGGCTGAGTTACATACAAAATATTCTATGCAGATGTTATTTATTTTGCTTAATTAAGCTTTTAATCTAGTGAGGTTTAGTTACTCAAGCTAGGCTAGCTGATCTATTATTTTATTGGGTAACTGGTTTTATAAGTTGAGAATTGGGGATTTTCTGACATTTCTACTAAATGGGGACTTTTACTAGCCTTTTAATGTCAGCAGAATTTTTAGGAGAGGTGTTATTGTGTTATTGAACCCTTAATGGTTAACACATATGGAATAAAACACAATTACGCATGCTGTTACCGGAAAATAATCAACGATAGGGTCGTGTGATATGGCCTGATAACCAGTTAATCTTTGATTATGTGGAGCATCCTCCATACAAGTCCTTGTGAATTCGCTGCTACTATAGAAACGGTAATTCATTAGAACATGTACATTACTAAAAAAAAAAAAATTAAAAACCAATCAGAATAAAGTACTCAACATTGCTGTGGTAACGATAATTAAGTCATACGTCATAAAGACGTCCAAAGTGGAAATCACTGTATAGTATTACACAGGGCTGCCACATCAAGCACTCTTCTTTAAATCCTTCCGACCTTTCTGAGTGAAATATCTCTCACAGTCATGACAGCAGGAACTAGCAGCTAATCAGAGGCGTGCGGCATCAACGAGGGGGTGTTCACACACCTGCACCCGCAAAACAGCTGGGAACACCTGGCTTACTGGGAAGGCGACGAGCAGGAGAGGACAGAAGTGTCGGATAGAAGAGGAGTGTAATTAATGCTGGATGAGTGGTTCATTTGAACTGGGCAATTACCCTCGCTAATTATCAGGTTCAGAGGGAGAAACGGGAAGTGGGGTTGGGGGTGTTGAGGGATCTGGAACTCTGGAAGTAGGACAAAAGATCACACAGAGAAAATGTGCATGTGTGTGTGTGTGTGTGTGTGTGTGTGTGTTAGCAATGAGGTGCAAAACCTGTAAATGCCCAGAGCGAAACTTTTCCAACATGCTCTAAACTACAATTGCTTTTGGCACCCTGTACACGCAGGCTTCCACGAGGACATTTTGGCAATAAAATGCATTGTGGTTTGTGGGCAGTGATCATTTTTCCAGTGAAAAAAATCATTCAAACATGGATGCTCAACTGCAAAAAACAAAAACAAAACAAAACTACTGCCTGATGAAAGCAGGCTAATGATCCATCAAAACCAGCCTGAAATTCAGCCCAGTGTACAAGCAGTATTAAAGCGCACCTATTATGGTTTTGAAACGTGCCTAATTTTGTTTTAAACGTCTCAAACAATAGATTTACACGCACCCGAGGTCAAAAAACACTTTAACATACTCATAATTTAAATTGCAGCATTACCTTTTTTCCCCAGTGTCACAAACAACTCGTTAAATGATCCGTTCGAAAGGATTCATTCTAAACTCCGACTTTCAGAGAGCATACTCTGCACTGATTGGTCAGACGTCCCAGTCTGTTGTGATTGGTCTACCGCTGTCAGCGAGCAGCCGATGAAGACCAGAGGTGGGGCTTTTTGTTACAAACCTAGATAGGTTTATACAGGAAGTAAGTCTGGAATCACTAACGACTCGTTTCAGCTGTTCAGAATCGGTTCCTTCTTTTGGGAGTCAATAACTCTCTTTATCGTGCGCTTTGATTTTTGAAACTTTGCAGACTTTTTACATTCACAAACAACTCTATAACACACTACATGACAGGTAACGTTTGAAAAAACATGAAAGGTGCACTTTAAGAAATAAAACACAAAAAACTGCAAAGTCCTCTGTCGTGAAGGCTGCCCCATGGTGGAAAGCTTAATGCTATAGCTTTACCTCTGACACTGGAGACTCCTTCTAAAAATGCTAAATAAACGTCTGCTCACAGAAAACTTCATATCCATATCACTGATTGCACACATTTGTAAAAAAAAAAAAAAAATCTGTGTTTGTGTAGCATCTACCCTAGAAGTGTTACTATAGACATGAAAATGTATTAGCATTGCTGACTGTCAACATCTTCTGACCAATGAGAAACGAGACTATAACAGCGCTGTGGTGTAAATGTCCATACGAAAACAGGGCGTTTTTTTTTCTAAACGTAAACAGCGATTGAGTAACAGAAGCAAACGCAAGCATAAAGTTTGCTTTATGCGTTATGCCGTTTGGTCACAGCTATGCAGGTAACTCAAGGACTAACATCCGATGTTACGTAAGTGTTGTTTTTCTATGTCAGTCTGGATGTGTTGAAGTGGAGTAAGTACCCCTGTTGATTGCACTGTGTGGAAACATTTTGTAGCAAAGCTGAATGAGGAGTATTGTGGTTCACACTGACTAATCAAGACTTCCTCAAGCTGACGATTAACTCTGCCGAAGTTCAGATTGAACACTGTGCCTCGAGTCAACTTTAACCGCACATCGACAGCTGATTAACGATTCTCCTTCTGTGGATCATGGAAAGAAACGAAAAACAGCTGCGAGTTTGCGTTTACCTCCCGAAACCTTTGGCACGGCCGAGGCCCTGAATTCCACAGCAGTCTGCGTCAGTGAGTGCATTTGGGATTAGTGTGCGACAGCAGAACACCTCGGACGCCAATTCCTAACACACTCTGTCTTTTTACACTGCCTAATCAGCGTGTTTCCCCTGGCTTGGGTTACTTCTGGCTCTGCTTTCTGCTATTACGTACAGTTTCGTTTTTTCCTTCGGCTGTCTTGCGCTTGTCGGCCTCTCTTTATCTCTCCCCTTCGCACTTACTTATTGTCATGCCTTCAATTAGCTCTATTAGCATCAATGAACAAGGAGCATCACTTGATTATGCTAAGAGTATGTACATGTGTGAGTGTGTGTGTAATATGTCTAACCCTTGACTGCGTGTATGATTTACATGCAGCTGTGTGAAGCACCAATCTCCATTAGCATGATGTTCTGCACTCGACGCTGCACCAGCTTGTATAATCTCGACTAGTGTTTATTCAAGAGGGGGAAGACGTCCAGGTGTGTTTGCAGGTGGACAGCTTGTACTGCATCTGAATGTTGTACAGGCCCTTATTTGGACACATGAATGGACCACTTATAGCTAACGCCGCCAGCTGTGGGGGAAAAAAAGCTTAGCGGCCATTTTTCACTCAATTAAGCAGTAGAGAGTTTTGACTTTTGCAGGTCTCACCTCATCAAACTCTGGATACGGGAAGGCTGATTACTACCTGACACAGCCTCTTTTCAAATTACCGACTACCGTATTTCCCAAACTATTAAGCCCTAACGAAGCTGGATTAGTTTTACCTTGGGGCAGACCAACACGAGCCGTGATTTCAATTCCCTACAAATGTCCATAGTTACGAGTCTGAGAAGTAAATCCGGAGCACACAGGTTCATCCGTAATAGCGCTTGAAGTTGATTACTTTCCTGCGACAGCATGTCCTGAAGTGTTTCGTTCATTTTATACCTCAGCAATTTGCCAACCTTTAGCAATTTCATACTTCAGATTTGACACATCAAACGTTTTTATCATTTTTTTTTTTGTCAATTTATAGTTACTTTTAACGATTTGGAAATCACAAATTCGAATTCCGATGATACCACAGCCATCCGTGGCCGGGAGTCCAAGAAAGCAAAATGGGCCAGGTTCTCTGAATGGGAGGGACATACTCTCTCTCCTGTTCAATCAGAATGACACTAACCAATCGTAGGCACCTGTGAGATCATGTATGTGGAAGAGGGTAGATAGCGCTTGCCTCTGAGTGTGTTACCATGCCCTATGATGCAGCATGAACAGCAGTTCGAAAAGATGGCGGCTAGTTTCACGTGTCTCAGCGTATGTACGTTCTAGACCTCACCCTGGCAAGTTGGGAGAGCTAGCTAGCGAGCGGGTGGGAATTCGTACAAAAAAAAAAAAAAAAAACCCACGGAAAAATTTTTCCTATAAGATTCTGATCCGATTAAATGTATAATGCCATTTGAGTCTATATTCAACTTTGTCGATCAATGTTCCTGAGGGTCACATGACTACATATGCAAATGGTGTCACTCGATGTTTAGCTTGTGCAGGCAGTCCGACACTACAGTACGCATGTTTATACGTATGCTACGTCACATCCGTAACCTATATTCAACTATGTAGATGCTTATGAAAGTGGCCGAACATTGGGAGAAGTGTGTCCATGCTTTAATTTTGCTATAATATCAACTACTTCAAATAAGCACAACTACCAAGAACTGCAAGTTATAACGGGACAGGACTCCGTTCTGCAGCTGGCAGCGGTGTCAGGAAATGAATTACACCAGAATGTTCTTTGGTCGTTTAACAAACAAGAGCACGAGAGAGAGAGAGAGAGAGAGAGAGAGAAACGGACAACAGCTGGGATTCGGGCCTCGGCATGGTCTGAGGAACTTGATTTCATTTATTTCATTATAGATCGTATTTCATTGATTTCCAGCCAATCCCAACCTCAAAGTCATCCTCCATATCTTCTCTCATAGTCCCCATACTTGTGTGCACGTGTCTACTCACACACACATACTGTATTTGTCTTGTTGCATGGTGTCAGTAATAACACAGTCCTAGAATTCTCTGCAGCCAATTAGCCTGCCATAATTACCCAGAGCCCCATTGAGCTGTCAATCAGAGGCGAGCGACACAGGAAGTTAGCAGAGGGAACTCTCTGCTGAGCCCGCCCCCTGCAGCCCAACCAATTAAACCCACTCCAGTTCTCTAATATTAGCCCAGGCCCACCCCTCTCCCCTTATTTCTCCCTCTCTCTCACTGCTGTCTACACACTGCTTTTCCCTTCCTCTCTCTCTCTCTCTCTCTCTCTCTCTCTCTCTCTGTTTTCTCAGTCAACAATAGTGGAGCGCTTGGCGACAGCCACCGCATATTTGTTCCAAACAGATGTCCCTTTAAAACATCATGACCCATAGAGAACATATGTGCTGCGATTAGTATCCCTTCTCTACCACTGAACCTGATACGTCTAATCTGTTGTGTGATATTGCAACAAAAGACATGATGAGAGTTGCGTTAGAGATGTAACTGAATACAAATACATGACTCAGATTGAACAAATAATGTGCTCTATATGAATACAAATACAGATACAAAAAGGAGGTGCACTAATTTGTTTGTTTCTTTAAAAAAAAAAAAAAAAAAGGTTCACAGGGCATTTATTGTGACTGGGGTCATGCGCACAAAAAACGAAAAGAAAATAGTTACGTGAGAAGTGGGTTTCGACTTCGTGTAGGCATGTTCATTACATTAATATAAACATGCGGCGGTCCTTAGTAACTGCATAGTCAAGGTTGTGGTGGTTTACGCATATCAGGCTAGTAGCATGTAGGTACAAACAAAAAAAAAACACCGATTATGAATAAGACCACGCCCACTTTGGGTTTGAATCTGAATACAAATACAGATAGTTGCATTGCACCCCGTTAAAAACCCCACATGTGCATCAAGTGCATAAGGAACCCATTTGGTGCCCGTTTTGGCATGCTCATAGCAGGGTCGCGCAACACAACAACACAAAACTAAGTGCAGATGCTTTTAGTTTTTCATCAGAAACACGTGAACAAAAGCACAAGCCTTGCTTTTATCTTCAGAGAGGCAGGTGAAAGGGGGTCACTAAGTTCATGTCAACTGCATATGAGACTAAACCATGCAGAAGCTTGTGACATATACAACATATCCATACAAAAATAAAATATACTGTACATTCACATATTAGTCCGATTACAATATGTATATGTATTGGACCTTTTTTTAATAAGCATGCTACTCTTTTGTTAGTTATTTTTTATTTATTTATTTTTTTTTTTACAGTAGCTGTGCGTCTCCAACTCTAACATTATTTTGTCAATTTGTTACTGTATTTACAGTGGGTGTGTTATTCCGGGAGTTACGGTAGTTGCCCATTTGTTTGTTTTTAGAGTTGCTGTCCTACTCCAGCAAGCACTAATATTAATTTGTCCATTTGTTATTAATATTACAGTAGACATGCTACTCCAGAAGTTACTGTAGTTACCTAAATGTTAGGGATTTTACAGCAGCAGTGCTTCTCCAGCGCTAACATTAGTAGTAAATTAGTGTCCATTTATTACTGTCATTAGGGTAGATATGCTGCTCCAAAAGTTACGGTAGTTACCCATATGTTAGGGTGGTTTTTTTTTACATTTACGGCATTTGGCAGACACCCTTATCCAGAGCGACTTACATTTATCTCATTTATACAACTAAGGGTTAAGGGCCTTGCCCAAGGGCCCAACAGTGCTAGCTTAGCATTGCTGGGGCTTGAACTCCTGACCTTCTGATCAGTAACACAGCACCTTTAACCACTGAGACACCACTGCCCTTTTTTACAGTAGCTATGCTTCTCCAGCACTAACATTAGTTTGTCCATTTGCTACAGTTATTGTGGTGGCTGTACTACTTCTAGTTATTTTGGTTTGACCATTTGTTAGTAGTTTTACGGTAGTGCTAGTCCTGCAGTAACTTTAGTCTGTTTAATTGATACTGGTATTACGGTAGACATACTACTCATGAAGTAACAGCAGTTTGTGCATGTGTCAGTCCCTCCAGGATTTCACGATTGCAATTCCGAACTCCGGAATATTCAGAATTTTTTTTTGCAGATTTGGGCTAAGATACGTCATGTGACGTAATCACAACCCACATTCAGCCAAAGCCCTTTTCGATTCACATGCGTCATACATGAGTATAGCTAAAATGTCTCATGTACGCAACAAAAAAAATTGCATCGCAAATTTTGAAAAAATATCGCAGCGAAATCAAGCATTTTTGGCCACAAAAATCACAAAAAGACCCGAAAATCCAGTACGGACTGATGTGTTACTTTTTTATTACAGTAGCCGTCCCTACTCCTGACATATTCAACACTTTTCTTCTAAACAGACAGTATATAGGAAAGAGTGTCTTGCACTCCAGAGCAACTTCAACACATCATTGTATTAAAATATCAAAATAGAACAAATACACACACTGAAATCACAAGGGCTTTTTCGTCGAGAGTCTCATAAAGCATCTCACTAAACTAATTCGGTGTCAGTAGTTATCATGTCGGTAATAAACTGCATCATCCTTTAAGCCAGAGGGAAATTTAATGGTCCAAAAAATTGTGTTTATTTCATGATCACTGCACAGATGCAATTAAACAACTGAGTGACAAATTGCTCAACATAAAATTACACAAATAAATAAATAAATAAATTCCAGCAGGTAAGAGGAAATCCCTGTTTTTCAGCTCTCGGCCGCTCCAGGCTGCCTTACCTCTGTGACGTCTTCTTATACTTCCTCCTGTAGCAAGACAGAAGCATAAAGAATTCATTTAATCTGGGATTTCTGTTGAATCTAATCATCACATGTATATTCCACATAATCATGATTCATACAATTAAACAGAAACACCCTTCTGCTGCTGATCACAGCTAAACATTGCAAGTTAGCAAAACGTTTCTGAACTCAACAGATGGATTTTTAGCTGAAAGGTCTGTGCGTTGACATGCAGAGATGAACGCGTGATACGTTCACAGTTCAAGTGGTTAAAGTTATTGAAGCACTGCTCTGAGGAAACTGGAAAACACAGACGCATAAATGAGCTAATGGCTAATGTTATAGCTAGCAAGCTAGTACACAGCTGTTAAATCTTTTAGGAGCTATGCAGAGGCGGAATGACAGGGGAAATGAGACAAAAGTGTCAGAAATATCAATATTTCTCTCAGATGTATTGAAAAAATGACTATAAAAAGAAGCTATGACTAAAATTACACTGTAGGTACGTTAGCATTGACTGCTAAATCAATGTCCCTGAATTCTTCCATACTGAAAAATATTACTTTGCGTCAACTTGGCAGCTTAATCTTTTCTAGAATCTGTCAAATATGGATGAGGTCATCTGTCAGCTAGGAAGCTGAGGAGCTTTGTAAACATTCACTTAGACTGTTTCCATCAGTATTGGTAGCTAGCCATTTTCACAAAGCTACTGTCGTTAATATTAGCCCATTAGACTATTATATCATGTCATGCCCAGCAGTAGGAAGATAGCAACCATTAAGCTAACTATTACTAGGTGTAAACCAGTACCCTAGGTAGTAAGGCACATCATTGAAAAACAAATTGGCTCTGACCAGCTGCCGAAACACAAAACGAGCTAGTCACACTGGTAGACCATCTATGCTAGGTAGTAAGTTGTTTCCAGCTTTTTTATCACTAAACTAAACTGATCAGTAAATGTTTGAGACTTTCAGATTGCTTTACTGATGTGATACTTTCTTTAAAAAAAAAAAAAAAGAACAACAACAACTAGTTTATGATGTAGCATTAGTAGCGCTAATTCAGAAACCTTTTCCTTTGTATCAGGGAGCAATGGTGGTCTACCTGTTTGAGCAGCTCAGTCTGTGTCAGTCAGGGTTATTATTATTATTATTATTATTATTATTTAATTTTTTTTCTAAATTAATGAGTGGCTTTACTTTCAGTAGGTTTTACTTTTAAAGATAAACTACTATGTGAGCTTCGCTTAATGCCTGGTTAAGCCAGTGACAGTGCACTGCTGTAGTGTTCGATCAAGCTGAGTAGTAGGATGCCTCTAAACACATAAGCCCATTAACAATACAATAACAGCAGAGCATTTAGTTGGGGAACGCGGCACTCTTCATTCACGTCATCTCTGTGATCAACCCAATGCATCAGACGGGACTAGGAGTGCTCAGTAATGAATGACTGCTCTCGCTCTCTCTCTCTCTCTCTCGCTCTCTCTCTCTGTGCACCATACGCTCTTTGTGTATACTGTCAGGGACCATTAATATCTTGCACATTTACAGAGGTATACTCAAGTGTATACATTTGCATACACAATTGCACACACTCATCCACCAGCTGTTGGTCACTTGTGTGTGGTGTGTTGGGTTGGGTGCGGTGGGGTGAGGTGGGGTGAGGTGAGGTGAGGGGCGGGGATCCTTTTTGGGAAATTAAAAGCACTATTTGTATTACACTACGACACTGATCTGCTCTAACACGTCAGTTTATTCACAATGATCTTCAAATGTCAGGTCCCTAATATTAAAATGAAGGAATATCAAGAATTTTTGTTTTAACTTCAGACCAAATGCTGAATAGAGGGGGGTGGGGGGTGGAGGGAGTGTTTATACCACAGTGTTGCTGAATTCTCAATTCTTTTTATTTTGTGATTGTGATTATGATAGCTGCAGCCAAAAATGCTTAATTTTGCTTCAGTTTTTTTCTTTTTCTCCTTTTTTTTTTTTTGCACTTGCACGGTCTTTCGCACTGATGTTTGCCGCTAAATGAGACCTTTTAGCTGTACTCTTGCTCGACACACGTGAATCGAAGAGGCCTTTGGCTGATTGTGCATTGTGATAACGTCACATGACGCGTCTTTTTGAAAAATTGCAAGCTCCTCCGAAGATTGCGGCGTTCGCTTGATTTTGCGTTCATTTCTCCGATCGTTAAAATCACGAATTCCTGGAGGGCCTTATAATAGCTTTGACAGCTTTGTAATTCAAATCACACATTTATATCAGTGCTCTTGTTCTAATACTAGGCTATATTGTTTCTACAGTAGCAACTTGCACAGAAACCTGTGTGCATGTTATTGTGTTTATGATGACGTTTACTACCAGGAGACTCGTGGAAGGAGTCTCCAGTGTCAGCCCTGTGTAACAGTCAGAGTAAAGCTGTAACCTTTAGGTTTTCCGCCACAGGAAAGTCACCAGGATGGAGACGTTTACGTTTTTGCAAAAGCTGAATTTTTGTCTCGTTGATTTTATAAACAAAAAGAATAAAAGAGAGACTCGCGATGGAACGACTGTTCACAATTGGTAGAAAGTTCAGTATGTGAGAACAGGAAGTTGTTTTGTGAGTGTTCCACAGCAGGAAATTGATTAAAAAATGGATTAAAAATTATGACATATTTTTAACATACATTTTTTTTAAAATGTAATCGTTGGTGAACTGCTGCGACGTAAGAGGAATAAAACACTTGGCGTCGGTACACTTCATAGTGGTAACAGTATCAGTTCATCGTTAATTATTTTCCTGTAACAGACCATCCTCCGAGTTTTATTCCTTACATACATGAAGTATAAACAGATGACTTTTTTTTTTTCCCATTTAGAGAATCACTCACACTCACGCACGTAATTTGACGTGATCGTCAATACATAGAGGAAAACAGAGAGTCAGAGATAACAGTCTGCCGTGCGTCAAACACTTCTCAAGTGAACCACCAGCGCTGATAAAAATCTCTGACCCTCAGCAGAAATGACTGCAGCTCCCATCTGTAAAGTCTCACGAACACGTCTATAATCTAAAAAAAAAAAAAAAAATGGCTGTGGTCTGAAAGAACAGTGTTCGTCCTTCCTTCTCTCTCTGCTCTTTTCGACTTTACACACAAACGCAATTGTATTTTGCTCATCCAGTGCTGCAGCAATAAGAGCCTGTTCCTGAAGAAGGTTTCAGATAAGTGGGGTGTGTGTGCCCTCGTCTAATAGGAAAGTGGCATTATAATAATAGTAAAGGGTCTGCATTTATAAAATAGTGCTCAGAGGACTCTGATGAAAAAGCTTTTTAGCCTGTTGGGAAGTGTGTGCGCCGGTTGTGAGGGAGCCGAATTTAGATTTTTTTTACACCATTTGTTTTTGCTTTGGAGGTGAGATAATGAAGTGATGCTCCCAGGACGTTCCTGAGGGGGGTGGGGGGGGATTCACGGAAAGATTTGCTGGTTTCTAGTTGTTAGTGATGGCAGTGATGATTTGTTTCATTATGAGTTGATCTCAGGATGTTAAGGATCCCTGCGTTTGATGCAGGACTACATTCTAGACAGAATAATTAGTTCGGTTAGTTTCTCGTGAAGATTCTACGTAGAGCGCCCAATAACTGAGTGTTTCCTGATTGCTCAAGGTACAAAATAGGAAGCTGAGAAATCTTACACAGAGTATTGTTGAAGATCTGCTTTTTTTTTTCAAAGAACCTTTGGCGCAAGGAAACATTTTAGAACATTTATGGTTATCGACGTAGGAAACCGTTAAATAGAGCTATAAGATGTGAAGCTTAGAAAGAAGAGTCCTTCGGGGGTTCTTCAACATGGTAAAGGTAGCTTTCTAAAAGGGGTTCTACTTGGAAGCCTTTCTGTTAGGGGAACACTGATGTAGGTTTCTACAAAGAATCAAAGGGCAATTCTCTCATAGCGTTTTGTCTCATCCACTAGGATAAACACACATCACACACACACACACACACAGAGAGACACACAATAAGACCTGTTGAAAAGTACTCACAGTCCCCGGAGCCGGAGCCAGATCTTCTCGATCTGGTCTGGTTGGAGGTACTTCAGCGAAGTGCTCTCAAACTCCTCGATCTCTTTGGTTGGTGACTCCATGGTCAGGTTAATCCGGAGCGAGCGAGGCAATTGGGGCACGAGAACGAGAATGAGGGGAGAACCCGTGTCCCCTTTTCAGTGCAGCTGTGGCCAGGACGCTACCGCTGGCAACATCCTCCGTCCCCCTCCTCCTCCTTTCCCTCGTCCTGTTTCTGTGCTACTCTGCGCTGTGTTCAGGAGTTGAGGAGTGTGTGAGTGCTCGGCAGTCTGTGTATGTGTGTGTTTGTGTGTGTGTGTGTTTAGACCGAGTCAGACGCACTGATCGCACTTGAGGAGCAGGAAGTGTAGAGCGGAGCCATGTGTGTGTGTGTGTGTGTGTGTGTGTGTGTGAGCACTCTCTCTCTCTGTCTCTGTGCAGAATAATCTAGTCTACTGATCCAGGCATGAGCGAATGGGGCAGAGAGAGGAAAATGGCAAGAAAGAGAGAGAGAGAGAGCGAGAGAGAGATGGAAACAGAAAGAGGGAGGAGTTTAGGGTGGAGTAGAGGACCACTGGCACTGACTGCAGGGCGTAATGAGATCAATGTATTTTATTCATCATGGAGAGTGAGGAGTGGAAAAAGAGGTGAATGATAACACACTTCAAAGGGGGTGGGGGGGGGACCCCCACCCCCACTCAGGTTGAATTAAACTGCAGGCGTTTGGAAATTTTCAGCCTTTGAGTCATACAGTAACAGTAAACAACCACTGTGCACATTCATATGGTTTCATATGCTGTAGAGTTGGTAATCGTTTTACTCTTTTGACAAAAAGTCTTCTTTAGCAAAAAATCTGTAATCATGTCGTATGGATTAACATCTATCTGAGTGTAATTATCTAGTCTATTTAATAAAAATTTAGTTTTTAGTCAACAGCACTGAATTGATTTGTGATTTCACACTCCACGGTAGTACTTAATTGCTTTTTTTTTTTATAATCCTTAAGCTTACTAGGTTGAAGTATTAGAATTTTATTGTGGCAGGTGTGTACAGTGTTTTATAACCAAAAAAGCTTCAGTGCTCGCCGTTGTATCTCTGTACCAATGTTATTGTGGAGAGGTGGGAATTGTTTGCCCAGCAGGGGGCTCACACCCCTCCTCTTTCCCATTGCTCAGCTCTCCAGCAGCTAAGATGCTGGAGACACAGAGTCACGATGCTCTACACACAGAAACCCAACAGTGTCCGGACTCATCTTATAACAGACTTGCCGTGGTTAAATATTTCGTTTGTTTACACTGATTGTAAATGTCCGATAAGTCGATTTCCATTCCGTGGTGTAGAATGGAACGCCAGTGTGCTGCGAGAAAGGGTTAAAAATGGTCTCGTTCTACTGGAAGACAATTTAGCTTATTTCATCTAGAAATATATATACACACACACACACACATATATATATATATATATATAAACAGATGCCACTCAAAGTGCAGCATAAAATATTTACATGTCTAGTATATTCACAAACAGAACAGTAACAGAACAAATGGTGGGATCAGCTTCAAACACACCATTCCCAGGATACATATTTTGTGCACTTTTCTGACCACAAGCTTCAGGATCCTAAAGGGTGCAATCTAATTGTCTCTCAGCACTTCTGTGTCTTCACACGGTGTGTTTTTAGTGCATCATAGCAACCATGTTATGTTTATTTACCTGTTTTTTCCAGCACTGGTTTCAGTTATTTATTTATTTATTTATTTATTTATTTATTTATTACAAAACCCTTTTGTCAAAGAACATTTCCACTGAGGAGACTATACCTGTTGTTAACTATGTGTTTGTAGGACAGGTTTTTAAAACCTGTGGATAATTTGGTTTGGTTATTCTGTGAACCTTGTTTTTAACAAAGCGGTGTAACACACTGCATCCCAAGAGGTCCTGGTCTGCAGAAAAGTACCTATTTTGGATCAAGGTGTCTGGAAATATGGCCCAGGAACTAAAATTAGCCTGGTGGAAACATGTCTAAAGTTACTTAGTTCCTGAAAAGGATCTTAAGATGTCTAAAATTTGCCTGCATTTGTGTAGAAATCATTATATCACCTCTGACAAAACTGAAAGACTTTAGACTGTCACAATACACAAGCTCCATGAACTCAATGTGCTCTAACGCCATTGCAGTGGACCGTTTCTTGACCTTCCTCGACTTGAACAGCATTTGAGAAGCTAACCTTTACCAAGCCTGGCTAAAGGAATCAAATTTTTTTTTTGGCACAGAGTCATTAAGTGAACACAGTTACACTGACTGTGGAACACTCTATATTCTGTGGGATTTCACGACTCAAAACAAAATAAATAAATAAAACACCTACAGCAGTAAGCATTTTAAATAATCTGTCCACAGCTCTGAGAATGGAAACCCTTTTCTGCCTCATCAAGTTGAGACAATTTATTACCTCATTATTCACAGCCACCTCTAAATGAATTATCAGAAATCAATGTCTCTGTAATTCCTCTTTTCGTCCTGGACAGTTTTTGATTTGCAAAAAGACAACTTCATTTAGACTTGATTTGAAGAGGATTTGATCCTTTGATTAAAAACAAAAAAGTTAAATAAAAAAAAATAAAAAAAAGATCACCTCTTTGTAAATCTGCCACCTTTTACCGTCTCGTATTGTTATATCCGTTCAGATGTCTGTGATACTGATGTTAATGTTAATAATGTCGAGTATGTAGGTTTGTAATCCGTCATTGCAGTTTGAAATGGTGTAGCTTGGGTCTGAGGTAAATGTTGCTATTATTATTCATTGGCAAAAGGCATTCCACCGCGTTTCCAGAAGGCTTTGAGTAGTATTTGTATCTGTGTCTGTTTAGTGCTCAGAATATTCGAAATATTTTTTCCCTCTTGATGTTAACCCTACCACTATGCCCTAGAGACACTGGAAAACACTGGGGGGGGGGGGGGGGACCCCAGGGCAGCTGGAAAAAGAAGTCATTTTTAAATTATAATCAAATTATAACAATAAATAGCAATTCGCAGAACATGCCGGAACTAACGCCTGAACCAGCTGCCCTGTGGAACTCTTTCTATCTTCTGTCTAATGTGATTGAGATTGCAAGCTGCAGTATGTTTCAAAATAATGTCTTTCCCAAATCAAGAATTTTATTTTAGTAGATTTGATACAGTTTTGGGGTTTGTAACATTCCAGAAATATCAGAAAAGATCACTGGACATGCTATCAGAATCTCACCGGGGTCAGATGGCTGGGCTGGGACATGATTGCTGTAGTTCTTAGGTGAGAACCTGGCTTGGGAGGCTGTGTTGTCAGCCACAGGTGTGAGCAAAGCTTGCTGGGCTGTCTTATCGGATTCTGACTGGAACCTGGCATGGGAGGCCGTGCTAGCGACCTCCGGCTGGAGCTCTGCAGAGTAGACCACCTTGTGGGTCTCAGGCTGAAGCTCTGGAGATGTGGAGGCCACACTGTTGGCCTGGGGCTGGAGCTGGGCTGTGGAGGCCGCCCGTATTAGTATTAGTTTAGGATGCATTTGTCCATTCCAAATATCCGTATTTGCTCACATACCCTATATTTGAGGAACTAAAATTTGGGATTTCTACTTCTTTCTGTTGCTCTTGTTCATTCTCTGTTTTCCTTCCTTTATTTCCACTGCTCTTTCTTTTGTCGATATCTCTGTGCATTAAGATTTCGAGAGTGACTCAGCTGCAGAAGCCTTTCAATTACACGATGCAGCGGTGGCAGGTGATAATGCCACGGCCTCAACGGAGGGCCACTACTATTCCGCTTTCATCTGTGGAGATGGAGGCTGTGTGTGTGTGTGTGAGAGAGAGAGAGAGAGAGAGAGAGAGAAGGTGAGAGTGACCGGCTTGCCACTCCTCAATCCTCACTCTTCAAAGGCCAAGCATGAAAGCTCTGGTTTTCAGTCCATCTCTCGGTTATGGCACATATAGAGTGAGTCTTTTTCTTCCGGACCAAAGGCGGCTGTGGTGTGGGAGAGTTGAGTCAGTGCAAGTGATTTCTGCAGTCGCTCCTGACCTCACTCCACAATACACACTTGCTCTTCATGCTCTAATGAATAAGACTTGATATTTGACCAGGCCATGACATTGCTATCAATGTTACACTCACATACAGAGAAAATCAAATCACCTCAGGATAAGCATTTGATTGCAGGACCTTAAGTCTAGTAAGTTATCTTATCAGACATAATCGTCAAGATTGATCTCATACATTAATACATCATACATCAAATACATTTTTATTTAAGTTGGTCTTCCGGTTAATGCTAGTTACCTAACAAACCTTGAGTTAGCTAACTGACCAAAGTGCTATTCATGCAAATAACATAAACATGAGGTGAAATTTTTCATCACATCTTGTCTGTGTATCTTCGCAAACACCATTTCCCAGAATCCTCAGCCAAACAGCGAACTACAAATCCAGCCGCATGACTCACTCATTCAAGTTCTCCAGACTTCTAATCACAACCACCTGCTCCTAATTTATACACTCCTCATAAATAATCTGAACTTTCAGTGAAACTTTTTGCGGTGATTCACGCTTGATTGCTCCTGATGTTACCGAGCCGTTTGTTGGTGTACATTCTACTGCATTCAGCCAGTTCCTTCCCCGTCGTGTTGAGTTCGCCCGGGCATCCACGAGTGGAGCCCGGGTGGCACGAGTGGTGCCACGAGTTGCATCCACGAGTGGAGCCCAGGCCAGTGCTAGTGTGAGGGAGGCATAGAAGGTAAGTGGGCAGCCCGCCTCCCCCCACAGAGAGATAAGAGGACCGGGCAGCCTCAGTCGCAGCCTGCTAATAGGCCTGATACGAGAATGATCATAAATACCAAGCAGAAAAGACGTAGCGGTCCTGAGGGACCGCGGAGGGACGTATCAAGAGATGTGAGGTTGTTAGGGCAGTTAGCCCCCAGTACTACTTTAGGGCCTCCCCTGGCCAAGGCTGTCCCAAGTTTTCAGTCTTCTCTGGTCAGTGACCTGTCACAAGATAACGAAAATCTGATGTTTTCCCTCCAACAGAATGTGGAAGAGTTAATGTCACTAAAAGAACATCTGGTAGCGTGGAAACTACTGCCAAATGTGTCTCCATGGGTTCTGTCTACCATATTACTGAGTCCAGTTCAGAGCTCGACAAACCCCCCCCCCACCCCGTCCCCTGGTTCAGAGGTGTGCTCACCACAGTAGTCAGCACAGAGCAGAGCCCAACATTAGCGCAGGAAGTAAGATCCCTCTTGGACAAACAGGTCATAGAACATGTTTTTTAGCCATTATTTCCTGGTTCGCAAAAACGATGGGGGTATGCGGCCAATTTTCGATCTGCGTTATCTGAACCGTACTCGTCCAACATACAAGTTCAAGATGCTGACGCTCAAACTAATCGTTCCACAGGTTCAGTTCGAAGACTGGTTTGTGACGATAGATAGATCTAAAAGACGCATACTTCCGCAGATGTCAGTTTTTCCTCATCTGGCATGAAGGCTAGAGTAAGCAACTTCCCTCCAACAGTCTTTCTCTCTTTTCTCTGCCCACTTCTTTTTTGGAGAAGTCGTGCCATTTTGTTTCTTTTCTTCATTGCCAGATCTTTTAAAGACATTGCAGGAACTTATTTTGGCAGTGTAGGTCCATTTTTCGATGAAACTCCTACAAGTATTGGGAAAGAAAAAGCTCTATCTCTTCTAACATTTGCTTTATTTTTGTCTTCAGAGAAGTGCTGCTTTCTTTTACGGCCACGGTACCACAGTGCCCTGCTTCCTAATGTAAATCGCTGGCTCGGTTTTCGACTTCTTCCGGCGCAAATGTAGGGGCGGAGTCAACGAAGGACTACTCAATTACGACCTAATTTTTATCAAACACTCGTAAAAACCAGCTTGTACGTAACATACGCCCTTCGTTAAGTTGTTCCTCTCCAACTTATTTTCACAAATCCCAATAAACCCCTTTCCTCAGCATTACTACCAAAATCACTGCCTTTTGATGTTCCTGTTATATTTAAAGCTGTGGCCCTCTTTAGAGTGAAGGTGAACACAGCACACATTAGGACCTACAAAGGCGAGGCTTCTCAAATGTCACTGGCCTATTCCAAGCGTCCGTGTTGACAAAAGAAAGGTCTCGCAGGAGGACATTCCAGGAGTTTTAAAACACTCGCTGAGAAACGACTGTGCAGGTTGATATGGCTGAAAACTTCAGGAGTGTCGGGTCTGAAGAAGTATCAATTCGTAAAAGAGCTGAAACGATGCTTTGAAATGTGACTGGACTGTGGTGTATTTGTATTTGTATGTGGTGTATAACAGAAGCTCCCACATATATCCACCTCGTTCATTACTATTCATAAGGGTGACTCAGTTTGACAGATCAGTGATTAAAATGTTTGTAGATCATCAAGAGCGTTGAAATTAGCATGCATTCATTTTGCATTGACTCTACATATTTCTTTGCTTCCTCATTCATCAACTTGTTATTATTCCAAACATCAGTTTTAATGAGAGCGCAGCAACACAAGCCCTCGTCACCATCTGATATTAAAGACAGACAATATTAAGTAACTCACAGAGCGAATTCAGCACTGGGCAAGTCATGAATCATCTTTGTTTGTGATTCTAACAACCTCGCTTTTGATGGTATGAATTTTTAAAGCCACACTGTCGGCCATATTGCCTGCAGGGGCCTTTAGCACATTTTGCTCAATTTACGTTAAATAGATACAGATGGGTGGCAAATGAAAGGAAAAACAAGAACAACAAAGCGTCTTAGTTTTATACGTCTCTGGAACTGCACTGTTGATCCAAAAGATTTCCTCAATTGGTGTTTTGAATATGAAGCTGGACACCCAACAGGTGCCTTGTGGGTGGGGGCGGAGTCAAAATGGTTCATCATAGGTTAAAGTTGATGAATCAGAAGAACTTTGTATTGTTTTGCAGTGATAAATAAATGAACTGAAACTACTACTACGATAGCTGTTAATGGAACGGCTAACACGCTAGCTATTTTTAAAAACTAGCCATCCAAACGCATGCATCCACATTTGTGATGCTAATCGTTGTTTATTAGCTTACGATATTTAATCCACCATTAGCATTTCCACACACACACACACACCACACCTATGGACTTGAGCTGCGAAAATTTTACTTCACAATATAACACACACCACCAGCAGCCATAAAAAATTCAAGAGCTCATTTAGATGTGCACGCTGCCTAGAATTGAATCTGTTCGTCAGACAAAGTGTTTCACTTTGCGACCAGAGCTCCCCTTTGATGTCATCAATCACGGCCTGTTTTTTTTTTCCCATTGTGCTCCATGTTATCCTTTCTTTCTTTCCGGAAGGAAAATGGCCATGATTAGATTTGTTTTCTGGGAGCAGATTGTGAGCAAAGATTAGCATATGCTGGAAAGAGTAGGCATGCTAATAATAACAGAAGGAAATGATTGGGGTTATAGGCAGAATTTCTTTTTCTCTCTTTCTCTCTCTCTCTCTCTCTCTCTCATACATATAAACATAAATGTGGCTTAGTAATCAGCATTATAAAAACCGAAAGGTCTGAAATCCAGGCCGTGCTAGCGTAATAAAGTATGATTTAGGCTAGAAAGTCATCTCAAGCTTTCAGATAAAGTCTTTCTGATGCCGGAGAAATGAAGCCACTTGTCAAGTCTTTGCCACACACATCGCCACCTGTATCCACCTCAACGCATCTTATATGTTAAGGAAAGAACCGGTTTGTAGATTTCAATGAAACCAACTCTGAATAGCTACACCTCTTTATTGACCCGAGTGTGTGATGAATGAGCTCGTTGTTCATCTTGATGCCCTCAGTGTGCTGCCATTGCACAGTATGATCTTTATGAGTGTGTGCTGATTATGTTATCCTGCATCAATACACTCTCACTGTCGTGCATCCCATGAGAAAGGTCAAAGAAGGGTTATGCAGGGAGATTGCGTTAAGTGGTTCCAAAGAAGAAAAAATATGAGCAATTTCTACACCCACGTTTGTTTTCCACGTTTATTTAAAGCTTTTTTTAAATCCCTCCTTTCCTCTCGCACTCGTTTTTTTTTTTTTTTGTCTTTTCACATGCATAAAATTTGATAAGTAGTAATTCCTTCTTCTAGAAAGCAGCCTAATCATTGGCACAATTCATGAGTTAAACCACCTAGCTGAAGTAAAGGCTTGGCCTCGAAAAGGATTAGATGTTTTTCACTGTTGATCTTGACACACCTTCATTTGGACTCGATCTTGACTTGGCCTCGAGCCCCTTAAGACACGGTCTAGATTCAGTCTCGGCTAGTCGTGGTCTTGGACTTGTCTAGAACTTAACAATGGAGGTTTTGACTATAGCCCTTAGATCTAAACCCCTCAACCACCCAAAGAACCCTTTAGAAACCTTCAGAGAACAGCTAGCAAGCTAGGAGACACCCGAACCATACCGTGCCTTTTGAAAATCCTAATATCCTGACTGATTTTTTTTGTTGTTGTTGATACAAAATTAGTAACAAGATTATAAGAGCAAAACAAACTTAACAGAGCCACAGCTTGCAAATTTGTTTTTTTGTTGTTGTTTGTTTGTTTGCAAAAAGCATGGTGGTGGTAGTTTCTGGGTCGTTTTAATTGACATTGTACCAACACTCAAGCTCCTCCCACAACTCAGTTTTTTTTTTAATCCTTCATTCAACTGTAATACTGAAGCCACAAATACTTGTCTACTTTTATCCCCATTATTGACTCCCTGTTTTCTTTTTTTTCTTCGTATTTTTATTGGTTGTTGATCGGAGCCATTCAGACATGACTCATCAACAGGCATACAGTACACTACAGGTCGAAAAAAAAAAATGAAACAAAAATGAAACATTCATGTGTAGGTTTAGATGAGGTCGAGAAGATAAAACCTAATGGTCTGAATGCACTGGGAATTTATTATCACTATAAAAACCAATGCAAATGAAACCGGTAGCCTATCTAACATCATTTTTGGTCTTTAATAGCATCTGGTGAATTTTCATAATGCATTACAATTCATAATGCATAATATCAGTGACTGATTCCCCTGCTCAGAATTGGCATAATAATGAAAGCACTATATTACAGCATGGGCACGAGTTAATTACTTTATCAGCTCTCGTGGTTCATGACGTTGATGAATGGTCGTTTAGTCATGCATGGCTTTCTCTTAAGACTTAAGACTCAAAGTGCAATTCCATTCCAAGTAGAGCAAAGTGGTGCAGAATGGCCTTGACCCCTCACTGTAACCTCATCAGATGAAAACTGAAGGCCTAAATCATCAGGCTGCCATAACCCACTGCCACTGGATGAGATACGTTATTCATCAGAACTAGAGTGTGTGTGTGTGAGAAGGGTGTGTGAGAGTCTTTATAGATATTCCTTCAAACAGGGCTAGAACAGAACTGAAGAATTCCGTTAACTCTCAGTCAACTCCAGATTTATTGGCACCCTTTAAAACCTATGGGCAAAAATATTCATTATGAACATATTGTTAAGTTTGGACTAGGGGGGTTAGCACTGTTGTCTTGCACTCCTGGGCTTGCGGGCTCAAATCCCACCATTTTCTCCCCGTGATTTAGGGGTTACTTCCAGGTGTTCCAGTTTCCAGTTTCCTCCCCAAGTCCAAATACATGCACTGTAGGCTGACTGGCATTTCCAAACTGTCCGTAGTGTGTGAATGGGTGTGTGATGCGATGGGTTGTCACCACGTCCAGGGTGTCTCCCACCTTGTACCCCGAGTTCCCTGGGATAGTTTCCAGTCTCCCCAACAACCCTGTGTAGGATAAGCGTATGGAAAATGCATGGATGCTTATTTATTTCATTTTATGCCATATTACACACTATAAACCTCAATCAGATGTCTTATTAAGTAAAAAAAAGTTCCAGATATCCAGAACTTCTACTAACTATA
>NC_071274.1:20206504-20219004 GCF_023375685.1 Ictalurus furcatus
CATATGACGAATAGTTCGTATACGTCTACTTCAGCAGAGGAGTGGAAAATATGCACACAGACACACAAAAAGCACCATAAGAGGGCATCAATTACACCACGCACCCTTGTTTTGTTTTGTTTCATAATCCAGCCTTGAGTGTGAGAAAGGTCCAATATACATATATATAAATTATTGTTAGAATTAAATAAGTGCTGTGAGTACTGAGTGATAGAGAGTGAAAAGAGCTCTTTGCGCCGTTGCTAAATGAAAAAAATAAATAAATTAAAAAAACAGTATGTGTCACTACGATTCATAGGTGGAATTGCCAGAGTTATTGCTTTTTTCCCCATGACTTCATACCATGTGAATATAAGTATAAGTAGACCCACTGTATGAAAATTAAAAAAAAAAAAAAAAAATGTCATCACTACTAGTTACTAGAAATAGTTTCTACTACCGATTGTACTGTAGCTATGTGACACACTGTTTTGTCCGTTTTCATAGATTACAGTGTGTCCTACAGTGTCAGAATCTATGGAAGCAAGTCTCCTTCAGATACTGAACAACCAGACACAGCTAGCTAAACAGCTATCTAGGTAATAGCACTATTAAAAAGGGGTTACATATAAATTAGCTTACTAGGCTAGCCTTACAACAAGATATATTCAACAAGATAGTATTCACTAGAGCGGTGGTTTTCAAAGTGGTGGCCGCGGCCCCCTTGGTGGCCACCAGGGGGCGCCCGTGGGGGCTCAACAATTTGGTGTGCCCATCTCTCCCACTAGTATGTTTTCTCTTTCTCACTCTCAGACAACCACACACACACACACACAATCAATTCATAATGTAATGTGATGTAAGATGTAATTATTAATTTACAAAAAGGGGGATATATTCAGAAGTCTGTATTTTTAATGTGTTTTAAAGACATCTTGCAAAAGGGGGGCCTCGATCAAATGTTAATGCCATTTGGGGGGCCTTGCCATGGAAAACCCCTGCACTAGAGTGGCCAGACACAACAGTAACATAGCTACTTAGCATGGTAAATATCTATTTGTATTGAAATATCATTTATATACAGTAGGGAGGTGTTAAATAGTCAGCTAGCGTTACACTGAAGAGCATGTATGTGGAGAATGTTAGCTGAACATTATTTAGCTAGGTAGTTACAGTAGACAGAAAACAAGCTAGCTAGATTCAAACTAAAAACCAAAAGTATCATACAACAGCTTGTTTCCGTTCCACTGATTTGATTCTAAGAGCGCTTATAGAGTGGTGCTTTTATATCTACATAAATATGACCTAAAACAAATATATGCAGAAATATAGAAAAATTCAAACAAATTTTCCAGCACCACTGTATTTAATATAACCGCACTGGGACGTTTCGCTGTTTCTGTCACTTCCCTCGTCTGTGTTCACCACATCAAATTACAATTCTAGCGCTAGTTTGTTACGCTAACGCTGTTACTATGGTAGCGTTAGCGACCTCATCGGCGGACATGGCAAATGATACATTTTTCATGAATATACCTTTTGACTTCAAATATGAAGTCAAATGACTTCATATTTGTCAGATTGTCAGATGAAGATGTAAAGGAAGAGGGAGGCCAAGTTCACCTATAACAGGAATGTACAAATCAGTGTGTGCTCGCTAGCCAGCTAGCCGACGGGCTATAAAGTTAGCGTAGCTTCTTCGGGATCTATTTCGGCTTACGGAACGAAAATAAAGGGTGATTAGCTATGGATAGTCAGTATAACTGCAGTCTTGTGAGGTGTTGCTTAAGTCTTACACGTTTACATGACGGAAAACAACAACACTGTGTTGTCGGAAGTTAAAAAGTAATGACACAATTTGAAAGTGTGTTTATATCTTTCCTGCTTTGTACCCATCCCCCATGCTGAGGAGTCTGAGGGTTTTCACCACGAGGCAAACTGCTCTCTCTCTCTCTCTCTCTCTCTCTGATGTCTCTCTCTCTCACTATGATCACTCTCTCTCTCTCTCCCCCTCTCTCTCTCACTATGATCGTGCTCTCTCTCTGTATCTCTCTCTCTCTCTCTCTCTGATGTCTCTCTCTCACTATGATCGTGCTGTCTCTCTGTATCTCTCTCTATCTCTCTCTCTGATGTCTCTCTCTCACTATGATCGTGCTCTCTCTCTGTATCTCTCTCTCTCTCTCTCTCTCTGATGTCTCTCTCTCACTATGATCGTGCTGTCTCTCTGTATCTCTCTCTCTCTCTCTCTCTGATGTCTCTGTCTCACTATGATCGTGCTGTCTCTCTGTATCTCTCTCTCTCTCTCTCTCTCTCTGATGTCTCTCTCTCACTATGATCGTGCTCTCTCTCTGTATCTCTCTCTCTCTCTCTCTCTCTCTCTCTCTCTCTCTGATGTCTCTCTCTCACTATGATCACGCTCTCTCTGTATCTCTCTTTCCCCCTCTCTCTCTCTCTCTCTCTCTGGTGTCTCTCCCTCACTATGATCGCACTCTCTCTGTATCTCTCTCCCTCTCTCTCTCTCTCTCTGATGTCTCTCTCTCACTATGATCGCACTCTCTCTCTGTATCTCTCTCTCTCTGATGTCTCTCTCTCTCTCTCACTATGATCGCACTCTCTCTCTCTGTATCTCTCTCTCTCTGATGTCTCTCTCTCTCACTATGATCACGCTCTCTCTCTCTGTATCTCTCTCTCTCTGATGTCTCTCTCTCACTATAATTGCGCTCTCTCTCTGTATTTCTCTCTGATGTTTGTGTTTGTGTGAAAGATTGTTCTCTCTCCCTCTCTCTCTCTGATGTCTCAATAACTTACCTAAACCCCCAGTAATGTCTCTTCTCTGTTGATTATTTTTAAACATCATCTGTATTTTATTGTTCTGCATTTTAAACTTGTCCTGTACTTGGTTTTGTTTTGGTTGTCATTGGGAGATGATAGAAAAGAGCGAGCACTTTGTGTTATCTCACAGGACATAATGGAATCTTCAGCAACATGTCGACTCAGGGTTATTTCTACTAGTCGTTTTCTAAAAGGTAAAATGTGGCACAAATCATTCTGGACACAAGACATTACTGACATGGCTGACAGGACTAAAATCTCAGAGATAGCGTATGCTATGTAATACTTGTCCAATCCGAACAGGGCTGATGTTTCTCGCTCTGAGCGTGTAGCTTATTCCATCACTCTAAAGAGCACATCATGACAGCGGTGCCATTTAACCTGATCAATCTCTGTGTTCTAAAATGTGAACTGTTCCATGCGATGAACAGCTCAATATGGAACAAATGACCCCAGTGTTAACCCCGTTAACCTTACTGAATCAATTGTCCCTGTTTGAACTGCTTCATTTAGTGTGTGTGTGTGTGTGTGTGTGTGTGTGTGTGTGTGTGTGTGTGTGTGTGTGTGCGTGCAGGGAGGTGTATTTAAATGCAGCCAGACAAGCAGCAGTGGAACACAACCAGAGGCCAATGACATACGCAGGTAACATGCATGAGTGGACAGTGATTTACGATCCATCCATCAGAAGCCAGTCAGAGAGAGAGAGAGAGAGAGAGAGAAAGAGAGAGAGAGAGAGAGAGAGCTTGACCTGATGGCGGCTTTCTCCGTAGCATCTGGACTGTCTACAGAAGGAAACTCCTCAGCCAGTATCTCCTCTGGGTTGCGTGGGTCGTCTATGATGCTCTTCTGATCCTTTTCCTTTTCCTTGACTCCCAACCCAGATGTGATGGCGTTCCACAGTGCATTCTGGGACTTGGACCCTTTAGAGAGGAGAATGTGTTATTAAATAATAGTTTAAGCGATAAACGGAAGTGTTCCACCAAATGTCAGCATTAAAGGTCGCCCCCCCCCCCCCACCACCACCACCAGGAAGTGAGTTCTTTCCACACATTCTGACAACTTCAATAAAATATCTTTATTCTGTAAACTGGAAGAGAAAATTAATGATGTGGACCATCAACATCCAACTAATGGGGTTCCACAGTGCATTCTGGGACGTCTGGGTCATCTGAGAGGAGAATAATTAATAATAGATTAATTTTATTTAAGTTTGCCCCTTTACACCAAATGCACTCAAACAGCCAAGACATTTTTTCCAAGCTACAAGGTCAATGCATTTGTAAATCTTTCTCTTTAAAGGTGTATTAAAGGTGCGGTCAGCGTTTTTTGTTGTTGTTGTTGTTTTTGTTTAGTTTTTCTTCCGCAAGTCAGCATCTTAAGTCATCTTTCTTCACATTCCAGGAGTCCACATTCTGCAAACTGGAAGAGAAATTAATTACGTGGATATCCGATTTCCAATCAATAGCGTTCCAGTCCAGTTTAGCATCGTGTAAAATACATGCAAAAATAATTACAAACATTTTACACCATGTCCAATTGTTTAGTTTCTCCAACAGGTTTGGTTTCTGACATTGTATGACACAAAACGCGTCATTTATTAACAGGAGCTTTATTAACCTTTCTTGACCTTCTCGGATTTTTCAATCCATTTTTACAAGAAAATTTAGACATCCATGACGCTGCAATACTACCATCTAGTGGACAAAAGCTGGTATCACAGTATATGTATTTTTATTTTATTTTTATTTTTTTTTACCGTTCATTCAGATTGTTGCTGTTTTACTGCACATGGTTTACAGTCATGTTGTATTAACTGGTGTAATGTATGAGACGAGTACTCACCTGAAACATTTGTATAAATGTGAAAAAAGCTTCATCGGAAAACAGACCATTAACATGCTTTACATACAACTCCAATTCCAAAAAAGTTGGGACACTGTGTAAAATGTAAATAAAAACAGAATGCAGTGAAATTGTTCCACAAATTGTAGACGCATTTTTTTTTGGCAAATTGATGAGCCTCTACCCATCTTTACTTCTGAAAGACTCTGCTTCTCTAATATCCTCTTTTTATACCCAATCATCTTACTGACCTGTTCCCAATTAACCTCCAGCTATTTCTTTTTAGTAACACTTCCTTTTCCAGCCTTTTGTTGCCCCCGTCCCAACTTTTTTGAGACATGTTGCAGCTATCAATTTCAAAATGACCTTGTTTTTTTCCGTAAAATAGTACATTTCCACAGTTTAAACATTCGATATGTTTTCTATGTTCTATTGTGAATAATGTACGGGTTTATGAGATTTGCAAATCATCGCATTCTGTTTTTGTTGACATTTTACACAGCGTCCCAACTTTTTTGGAATTGGGTATTGTATTATCTCGTTCTTGTCATCTCTTCACAGTCCACTGGTAATTTGCCCGAGGCAGTGTGTTTGTTTTGCCTTTGTTGGTGATGTTAGTGCTTCTTTTTCCATTTTCCCTAGGGAAAATACTTACGTGCAAACGTCGCTGGTGGCCTGCTGTTGCTTTCTCCATCTTCATTAGCCACTGGAGAGAGAGAGATAGAGAGAGAGAGAGAAAGAGAGAGAGAGAGAGAAAGAGGCATTAAAAGCATAGCATGTGCACAGAGATGTGTAGTGGTGTCTGGGCATACGCATGTGTATGTGTGTGTGCATTTCTACAAGGCCTCACGCTTCATAAAAGCAGAGTCATTATAAGGCGAAATGTGAAAAGCACCGCACGACATTGCTTTAAAACTGACCCCCTTCCAACCACACGCACACCCACACAAACATACAGTACGAACTAACTTTCAAACCCACGCGGCCAGCGTTCAGCTTCATCCCCTACATCATTAGTGTAAAAACACTTGCAGGGAAAAGTCACACAGTGCAGTTTGGATTAGATTGCACGAATGTAGCTCAACTACTTTAAAGGTGCGGTTTGTAAATTTAAAAAATAAAAAATAAAAAAAGCTTTCATGTTTATAGGATCTTGAATCTGATTGGTGAGAAGGCGTTGATTAATTGCATCTGACGATCTGCAGGACAAGTCACAGATTTATACTAATTAAAACTCATTCTAATAGTTTTTTTTTGTTGCTGTAGCAACAGTTCATTTACAGGAACTTGTGTGGCAGACGCACATAATCTAAACTTAATTATAAAGAGATTAAAAACCAGTTGTTATTTAACAAAATAAACAAAAAACAAAAAAAAAACCAGGTAACGCTTTACAATAACATTACATGAATAATCGTGCACTAATACCTGAGTTAATACTTACTTTAAATACGAGCTAATGATGAGTTAAGGCATGTACTAATCACGATCTAATGAAGAGCTAGCATTAAGTACGAAGTGAGTCTTCAATGAGAATTCATGCGTGAATAACGTGTGCATTAGTTAATGTATTAATTGACACGTAGGGGTAAACGAAATCAAACACGCTCTTTAAGAAAGAATATGAATTAAAAAGGCATCGTTTCAAATTGTTTATAGCGTTTGCCGTGTGCAGCCGCGTACGCAGACATCGTCGGATGGTGCTGGATTACTTTTAGAATTTACATTGTTCCTCCTTATCGAATATAGAAAGACGCACTAATAATAAACCCTGATAATTTCATCTCAACGCCATCCAGCGATGTTTGTGTACGCAGCTGCATAGGGCAAATTATAAGAGTACGTTTCTGATCAGTACATGCCTTGACTCATCGTTCGTTCATATTTAAGTAAGTATTAATTCAGGTATTCATGAACGATTGTTCATGTACTAAAGTTTTACCCAAAAAAAAATCATATCATTGTCGATATAGTGAAGTTTTCTGTATCAATTTTGGAAGGAGTCTCCAGTGCTAGTCAGGGGTAAAGCTGTAACTTTTGCGAATAATGAAAAGCAATTTGTTGAGGCAGCTCTGTTTAGCTGTGTGTGTTGGGGGGACGGGTGTCTGATGAGGAAAAGGGACTGTTCAGCACCAAAAAAATGCAACTGCAATCTAAAGTATTCAACCCCCCCCCCCAGTGCAAATCAGGTTGATTGTTAAAATGTACAGACTTTCAGCTGTTTGCACTGAACAAATCCAACAAAGGCAATTGAAATAGTTCAACACAACGAATGCTTCGAGTGGTTTCCCCAAATTCAACTGAAAATGCAACTTATAATGATTTCTCCAGTTTCAAAATTATTCAACCCCCCTGTCTCGAGGACACCTGATGCAACTCATCAAGGGCTTCATTAGTTGCACCAGGTGTGCTTGAGCTGGAACACATGAAATACATGAACTGGCTAGGGGTAGAAAATGTATGAAATACCTGGACGGGGCAGAAAAAGGAGAGCAAGTAGGTTTCTGAGAAGACAGGTTGTGAAAAACCCTTGAGTGACTGCAAAAGACCTGCAGCAAGACTTGGTGTAACAGGCTCAGTGAGGTTTCAGTGAGGACAGTAAGGCGCGTACTAAACGCAGAAGGTTTCCATGCCAGAACTCCAAGACGTTCACCACTACTGACCCAAAAGCACAAGAAAATTCACCTCAGAATCATATAAATAAACCACAGAAGTTTTGGGATTCTGTTCTGTGGAGCGATGAAACAAAACCGGAACTTTTCAGCATGATGGATCAGCGGTATGTCTGGAGGAAGAAGAATGAAGAAAGAAAACTCTGTCCACAGTCAAAGATGGTGGTGGCTCTGTGATGCTCTGCGGCTGCTTTGCATCCTCTGACACTGGAAACCTGCAGCGTGTGGAAGGCGAGATGGATTCAGTGAAGTATCAGGAAATCCTAGGAGAAAACCTCATGCCGTCTGTGAGGAAGCTGAAGCTTGGGCGTCATTGGACCTTCCAACAGGACAATGATACCAAACATACCTCAAATTCCACCAAGGCTTGGTTGCAGAAGAATCCTGGAAGATTCTACAGGGCCGTCACAGTCAACTGACTTGAACCCCATAGAAAATCTCTGGTGGGATTAGAAGAAGGCGGTTGCAGCACACAAACCCACGAATATTACTGAACTGGAGGCCACTGCTCATGAGGAATGGGGTAAGATTCCTCAGGAACGCTGCCAGAAGCTGTGCATCTCGTTTGCAGCAGGTCATAACAGCAAAAGGGTGCTCTATTAAGTACTAAAGATTTTTGCCATGAAGGGGTTGAATAATTTTGAAACTGGAGAAATCATTATAAGTTGCATTTTCAGTTGAATTTGGGGAAACCACTTGAAGCATTTCACTGATCACTTAAAGTGTCTCCGTGCAATTAGCATGGATGCTAGTAATATTTTATGCTAAAACCTTTACCTTGTTACTCATTTAAAAGTGAAATGCAGCATGTCAACAAAGGCACCCTGTAGAAATTGTGACATTGTTGAGTGAGACACATTCTTCAATGTTCACAGGCACGTTTTCTTAGATTCAGTGTTTAATAAAACATTTTTTAAAAAACTTTCCTCTATTTTCATACTAGGGTAGATATGGAGGCGTGAATAGAAGTGAGCCGGAATGAAGTGGAGACTGTGGAGCAGCCTTGTCTCTGCCCTGTTCACCCTGATGAGGACGGTTCATAAGTAGGAGACGACGTTTGGCACGCTCGGCTAAATCCAGCAGAGCATGGCCCGCCCCGTTGCTATGGTGATGGTCAGCTGTTTGAAAATGCCAAGCTGTGTTACAGGGGAAGTGTGAATCGAGAGCTGGGTCACACACACACACACACACACACACACAGACCAGTTGTCCAACTGTGCAACACATCCTCTCATTAAATTCAGTAGAGAAAGAGAAAGATTTTACAGATATATAATTAAAAACTTCATTCTCTCTCTCTATCTTTCTTTCCCTCCCTCTGTCTATCGCTCTCTCTCTCTCTCTCTCTCTCTCTCTCTCTCTTCATAAATTACTTTGCTTCTTTGTTTCCTCGATGCTGAGTTCAGAAAAGATGCGTGCGATTAAAAGATCTGGCACCTCTCATTATGCATGCACGTTCACCCACATGTGTATGTGTACGCGCATATGTGTGTGTGCATGTGGAAGAGCCTAACATCACACTCTAACACCATCTTTTGTTGCCATGGTGCTATCGGTTGAGCATGTTAAACAATCCCCCCCCCCCACCACCACCACCACCAAAAAAAAAAACCTGCATGCAAACTAACACTCCACTGAAGTGTTCGCAGCTGTAACATTCACCGCTCTGGAAGTCAACATTTTCTAACAGGTCTTACACTTCACGAGTTCAAGGCATTTCTCAACAGACATCCATGAAAGTGTAGTTTGTTTTGTTTGATGGTCGTCATAAAAAATAAAAATAAAAAAACACTGTCATTTTAGTCATACGGAAACTTTTCTTAGGACCGTATTCATGACCTTGTTTTTGTATTTCATGGCTTTCATGGAAAGAGAGGCAGATAGATAGGGTGCCAATACTTGTAAAATTGATTAGATAGATAGATAGATAGATAGACAGATAGATTGATAGATGGATGGATGGATGGATGGATGGATGGATAGATAGATAGATAGATAGATAGATAGATAGATAGATGGATGAATAGATACATAGATAGATAGATAGATAGATAGATGGATGGATGGATGGATGGATGGATGGATAGATAGATAGATAGATAGATAGATAGATAGATGGATGGATGGGTGGATGGATGGATGGATGGATAGATAGATAGATAGATAGATAGATGGATGGATGGATGGATGGATACATAGATAGATGGATGGATGGATGAATGGATGGATGGATAGATAGATAGATAGATAGATAGATAGATAGATAGATGGATAGATACATAGATAGATAGATGGATGGATGGATGGATGGATGGATAGATAGATAGATAGATAGATAGATGGATGGATAGATACATAGATAGATGGATGGATGAATGGATGGATGGATAGATAGATAGATGGATGGATGGATGGATAGATAGATAGATAGATAGATAGATAGATAGATGGATGGATGGATAGATAGATAGATAGATAGATGGATGGATGGATAGATACATAGATAGATAGATAGATAGATGGATGGATGGATAGATACATAGATAGATAGATAGATAGATGGATGGATGGATGGATGGATAGATAGATAGATAGATAGATAGATAGATGGATGGATGGATGGATAGATAGATAGATAGATAGCTGGATGGATGGATGGATAGATAGATAGATATTTATAGCAGTTTCAACTCAGGAGTGCAGAGTGAACAAGAAAGATATGAATCATGTCCTGGTAAATCCAGGTAGCCTCGTGAATTATTTCCTGAACATTTTGAGGATATTTCTTCTTCAAATCTTCAAATATTTAACAAAAAAGCCCAAGAGAACAGCCCATATTTAGGTAGAGTTGACCCAACCTTTGGACCATAATCCACACACCACTGCTATAACTGGTCCTCGGGGGTAACAACCATATTTGGACTAAATTTTTAATGCATAGTGGACAAAATACGTCTACACAGTAGCTGCAGTAGCTACATACCAATTAACATTACCATTGTTAGCTGCTACTTGGGTTAGAGACACAATTATGTTTCCAAAGTAAAGAAGTAAAGTTCTGATGCCAAACATGTTTTGAAATCAGTGAGTTCTTTGATGTCTTTCTTTTCTGGCAGGAAAAAGACTACATTACACAATGTGGAAGCAGAGGTCTAGCTATGGGACAGGCAAGGTAAGTCAATGAAAATGTCAAATCTCAAAGAACACCCATACCATTGAACCAAACTGAACCAAAAATGAACACTCCAAATAACAAAAAAAAAATAGAGACGTTCAAAGCCAATCAAAAAACACTTCAAATAACACAACAAAATTTGTCAGTGATAGTTTTTATTTCACCTCTAGAGGCCGCTCTCGTACTGTATAATGACAGCAGAACCTTCTCAGCCGCTCCGCAACGGACGCAACCGGGAAACATCGGTGTGGATTTGTGCCGATAATCGATAATTCCAACAATCAGTTATCTGTGCCGATAAATCAGCAAAACCGATCAATCGGTCGACCTCTACTGAAGATCATCTAATAATGAAGTAACAGCTGTAGGCTAAGCCATAAACAACTTTATTCTGGCAAGCAAGCACCTCTCTAGAAGATTTCATGCGCACGGTTTTCGAGCATGTGGTGTCAATTATTTAGCCAGTTTTTCATGGTAGAATTTGTCATTTTGCTCAAATTTTCTCTCATAGCTTGGGCTTTTAAAGTATATCCAAAGTATACAAGCTAACACTGTTCTGTTGTAGCTTACGCAACGTAACAAAGGTTTATCCGATTGGGAATCTAGCACTTGATCTAGCACTACATCTGCGATGTAGAATATAACTCTAACTCTTTCAGACAGTTATCCTGATTCTTTATAAAAGCATCTTGGGAACCTGTTGGCAGTAAAGAGGAACAAAATGCCAGCAAGGCTGCCTTGCACTTTCCTGCCACAGTCCGTTAAATCACCTCTGTATCACAGAAGTCACCGTTTAATTCTAAACTAGACGTGTCCATGCTGCTCAAATACGGCTAACGAGACATCACGCTGCTCTGAAATCACTGCAGCACACACTTCTGAGTTAAACGGTAGCGCGAGCATCACATCACGTCTCGCTCTTCCACTTTTATCTTCATGTTACAGTGTTTTGGACCGCTTTGGCTGTGATAACAGACACATTCTCAGAAAAAAAAAACAGCCATTTGTGTAAGTTTTCATGGAAAAGACATAATCAAGGTTTAGAATTATTTGCTTCTGACTATTCAAGAGTTTTAATATATTGAGCGTTAACATTTTGACCATCCTTCACAATCGTTCGTTTGAGATTTTTTTTTAACAGTATTATCAGTTAAAATGTTATACTTAAAGACTAAGTTGAAGCGTGAGCAAAAGATTTCATCCGTGTGTTTATTTATACGTTATTTAGGTTAAGCAGGTAAACAACAGCACACATTTACTATTACACAGTAGCATTTGCAAAGTGAAGTAGGTATTAAAGTATCACAGTTATTACTGTTATGTAGTTAACAGTGAAACAACCAAATAAAAAAAAAAATGAATTATAATTTGTCAACTTTTCAACTGCATACATTCTCCTACTGTTATGAAGTTTTCTGAGGAAATAGCTACGGATCTTTTGACTCTGCAGGTAGAACTCCACATGTCCCTGATGATGTTAAGTTAAAAACACGGTCCATTACTTAATAAAATACTCAAAAATGTATTGAGAAAAAAAAATAAAGAATTAATGTTTGGAATTTTTTTCTCTGGACAAAGTGATATAACGTAAAATTATACAAGACAAAAGACAAGACAAAATTCAATTGATTGAAAGAATAGATCATACTTTTGCATATTACTGTATGTAGTGGACGATAAATAAACAAACAAATTAGTTGTTAGTTGTTTAGTTGTTATTATTGTTATTATTGTTGTTGTTGTTGTTTCATTTATTTTTAATAAAATGATTGTTTAATGAAAACACTTGTAACAGGCAAAACACACCACAAACACAAAAGGACAAAAATACAATTTATTCAAGTAAAATGGATATAGATTTGAAAAACTAGTACCCAATTCATTTAAACATATTTAAAGTACACGACGGTCCACATGTTTTATCCTTTTATCTTTTTTTACAGTATCTCTCTCTCTCTCTGTGTGTCTTTCTGTCACTGTGTCTCTCTCAGTGTACAGTA